>NC_089204.1:16844508-16934508 GCF_963930695.1 Labrus bergylta | reverse complement strand
GTGTCTCGCAGTTTTTTTGTGGTTATTCTGAGTCTCTGTGATTGTTTTGTGTATTTGTTTTGTTTCAATATATAATAATATAATATATTGTTCATGTTTCTTTTTGTAGTTTTAACTCTTATGTGTGTATCCCTTTACCATCAATTAATGTCTCTAGTTGCACCTTTAAGTGATGTTTTGAATGACGTTGGTGTTGGTGGGAAATTTTTGTATTATTGTGGTTCTCTATGTTTTGAATCTTTGTGTGTTTTTGCAGTGTCTCTTTGTAAGTCTCTGTTAATGTTTCATAAATCCTTATAGTTGTCTTGAGCCTTTTTTTGGGGTCATTTTCAGTCTTTTTGGATTTGCATCTCTTTGTGGTTATTCTGAGTTTCAGTGAATATTTTGTAGTTGTCTTGAGTCTCTCTTTTTTTGTAATTTGCATCTTTTGATAATTTGGCCTCACTTTGGTGGTTTTCTGAGTCTGTTGTCTCTAACAGTCTCTATTATAGAGACATGACTTTGATCTGACTGCTTTTTAGTCATATGAATCTCTTTAGGTTTTTTCATGTTTTAAAACAAAACTTCAAGGGTTAACAGCCATGTTATCACAATCAAAGCCTGTATCTCAGAGATTTAGATGATGAAAGCTGAATTAACAGTCTGCGATGCATTCATGTCAAGACAACAAAAGAAACATCCATCGTGGCTCAAAAACTTCGATTTGGGGTTTTTTTGCAAAAAAGATTTAACTTTACTCAACTGTTTATCTTTATTTTATGTAATGATTCCTTTTAATCATCTTTCATTTGCTATGTTTTCTTTGTTATAGTATTCAGTAGACAGGCTATTTCAAAACTTGTGGTGATTCCTCACATGACAACAGAACATATGTTTCGATGAGCCTAGAGAGTTTAAAAACAAAAATAAAAATGTCTTCCAAAACCTTCACCACCACAGTTTAATGTCCTACTTTTAGCACAATATTCAGTGACAAAACCCTCTTTGACTCTGCATGATTCAGTGCTTGGTTGTTTTCCAGAAATCTCTCTGAGAGGGTTTAATGACCTGGCAGGGCGCGAGGAAACTTGGCAGAGTTTCACACTTTGAGCTAATAAATGGATAACATGACCTTGTCAACAAATTTATGTTTGCAAACTGCAGTCTAACTGCTTGAAGGTAATCCAGAGTCTCAACATAGGCTGGACATAAGTGATTGTTGAAAAATGTTTGGGATTGAAACAGCATTGAGTAAAAGTTTTTAAACACTTATGATGGTATAAAGGGCTAACATGACATCACTATTTGTTCATCATCTGGTGCTTTTGAGTTCCACTCCACTGATATGTTTGCTTACTGACAATAATTGAAAATGTATTGTATTGAAAAGTTAGGTAGCATGCTCTTGTGTCTAATCATAAGTTTACAAATCCAAGTCCAGAGAAGATGTCTGGAAAAGAGAGGAATTAGGAGGTAATTCAGACTGAAGTAAGTAGGGAGGAAGTCACTTGCTGACACTATCAATTCTGGCTCCAGTGGTTACAGAAACATGCAAGATTTCTAGTAAAAACTAAGATCGGAATCCTCCCTCTAAAAAGTTTCAATATCCTCAAAATCAATGCTAAATGCAGCGCAACGGATAAAATGTGTCCAGGCATGTTCAGTTTTCACATAAACAGGTCCCATTGTCGAGAATTTACCATCATTGTTCAATAACTTGTACAGTTGTCATGAAATACAATAAATTTCCATTTTCAAAGACTAGACCTTTCTGTCTAGTCTTTAAAAGACTAGTTGAAAATGTTTCTCATTTTTTGGTTGCAGGACTCTTGCGTAATTATAAAGTACCTTTAAAAGAATAATAAACCAGACTAGAGATTACCCGGACCAGGTCCTTACCAATGTATAAAGGGATATTGTCTGTAAAACTTGACCAGGGTATTGAAATATGACACACAGGAAAAAACAAAACTTTCTAATTATTCAGAAATAACAAGTATTGAGTTATATTCAAACAGGATTCATTTCTTCGGGAAGTTTTAGGTAATTTTATCATTGCATAAGCTGACCAGTCCTGATCCAGTTTTTCTACCTCCTCCCAAAATTCTTTACTTTCTGTTTTACACTTCTTTTGCAAGCAAAGACTTACATTTCCTATTATTTTATAATCATGAAGAAATAGTTCAAAGGTAGACGTGAAATTTACAGTAACAAAGCATCAGACGGCACAGACGTTCAGGATCATTGTATGATAAGAAACAATGCAAAAAAAGAAATGAAAAATGCATTTGCCCAGTCTGCATGCTGGATCTGACATGACCAAAGTGAAAACTTGAGTGGGAAAAGATAGGGAATTTGTCAGACTGGACCCTCACATTTTAACAACCTCTGGCAAACAACTTACCATCTCTGTACAATACAACTATCTTTAAAAAAGCTAAAAGAGTAAACAAGAAATTGTACAAGGCACTTTTAAATTCCACAGGGTTAACTGACAAGTCCTGGAACGGAGTGCAAAATTCCAGCTCTTTGGTTGAATTACAATGGCTCAGAGGCCGTGACCAATAAACAGAGGTGAGAAGCCAGGCATTATAGCTCCTCAAAGATGTTGACTTAGAAAAACGAAAATGAATAAAAAACATAGTCCAAAGTCTTCTTCCTCCGTTGTAAAGGGCAGGAATTTGGGGACAAACGTTCCCCAAGAGCATAAAGGAGGCTCAAGATTTGATAGAATACAGATACATTATAAAAGAAAAATGCTACGTCTGCTGGGTTTCCCAAAGGCTACACCTGAGAGTGGTCATGGCTGTTTGTATTGCCTCGCAAGTAGATAATCCATCCAATCAGAAGGATCATGAGACCCGTACACAGCAGCATGGTGGGCTCCGGTTGGATGTGCGGCTGCGGGTTTGGATGGACCTCAGGCCGACCATGTCTACCTGCCATTCTCTGGAAAAGAGAGTAGAAAATGTTATTGTAAAAACGTTGTTACGAACATAAAGCATAATGCACCCAGCTGAATTTCAGACGGTTTCCTGAGCAGTAGCTTTACACAAAATGATCAGCAGTGAAGATGCTATGGCAACAAGGATAGATTGGAAAAGACAACTATGTTCACTTTGATGATCCTTATTTGATGGAAAATGTGCTTATCTGCACTTTTGTTAGTAAAGTTTTCTATTCTTTTATGGTACATTACTGGTTGTTTGTCAGAATTGTTGTAGATTTACTCTGAAATCATGAGAATTAGGTCCTTGATCGAAAGATGAGATCAGATATCCTGTTTCTAGATTTCAACTCCATGTCTGGTTGCCAGTTGAGATGACATTAGTTGTGAGCAGATTTTATCAGCTGTAGGAAAAACAAGATAACTTTAGCTCAATGACTTTGCAGAGAACACTGTCATTGGCTTGTCAGCTGACTCATTTTGAAACCCTCTTACAAAGGTTCTTGTGTATGTACCTGATTGCCACATTCCTCATATTGTGCTTAATGACGGAGAATGAAGCTAAATGTCCTCGGTCAGTGGTTCTCAAACTTTTTAGACTGCCTACCACCTCCGAAAATATTTGGCTCTCCAAGTACCACCATTACGGCAGACGTTAAAATACACTGTAGGCCTATTTCTACACACTTTTCATCCAGGAGGCAAATGTATTCATAAAAAGAATATTATTTATTGTTGACTGTTGGCAGCCACGCTGTAGGCCTACTAAGGGCTAGCGCTAGAACTGGCACTTAAACTCCACACAACTCTGACAAATCTTGCCCAAATCAATAAAAGTGCAGAACAATAAAAATGACAACTTTATACCAACAACCTGTTTCAAATTTCTGTGTGAGAGAGAGAGAGAGAGCGCGCTACGTGCAACTAGAGCCTCTGTATTATAAGGGAAAATACATTTGATATAAATACAACCCAATAGATACAAGATGGCTAAGTTAAAAGTACCACAACAACAACAAAAATTGTCGTTTTATGCTGAACAGGTTTTTTTTATATATATATTCTGGAGATTCCTTTGCGTACCACCACAGGGTACCATAGTTTGAGAACCACTGTCCTAGGTAAACAGTTAACGTCTGTTGGCTGATCCTCAAGAAAAAGGTGCAAATAGTAAAACAGCATCACTTTGTCAGCTAGTTCAAATGTCTCAAGGAAAAATTTATGTTTACAACCCAATTTTGTTTCAGTGCCTATTTTGCCTACAGTGTTTCAGAAAAGGGAAGCTATGTAAGATGATATTTTTGCTTTTCGACGGTGGTTAATGAGTGACAAAAGCAGATTCTTGTAGGTTGTTTAACCTGCACAAACTCTGCCATCAGGCGACCAATTAAAGCAGCATGTCTAGCCAGTTCATGAGTAAATAAATGAATTCCATTTGAATTTTGCATAGTGTTCCAACATTTCATAAAATGTTCTGAATTACATGTAATATACATCAAATGTTCAGGTAAACGCCCTAATGTACCTGGATCAAACAAAATCAAAGGCCCACACACGGACATATACCTCATGTTTACATCCACGGGAAGCAGTTAAGTACAGTTCTCTACATCCTGCCATAACTTTCCTCTTCCTCCCTGTCTCCAGGTGTGATTTCATCAGGGTGGTGTGTCAATGGATGCATATGCGCAACATGTGTTTATATGTTTGAATTTTTAATGACAGGTGTTAAATAAGCTAAAATAATAATGTTAAGATAGCTGCCGGTGTTAATGTAGAATCAAAGGGCTACATCATTTATTTAAAATGGCCCAACTGTTAAACTGTTAAATAGAGGGGAATGGCAGAGGGTCTACAAAATAAGAGGTAAAAATCGAAGCAACAGAAGCAGACGCATATCCTGACATTTACTTCCTCCTAAGGGTCATGGTAAAAAAACACCTGCATCCTAAATTTCTCACAATGCAACTGTTTCGGGCCTAACCCAAGACGACACTTAAGGGAACCTCTGGAGCCAAAAAAAAGCTAGGACTGTTTCAGTAGTTGAGTAGTAAGCTTGATTTAAAATCAACCAATAGAGCTATGCATACATATACTACCCCATTAAAGTCTCCTAACAAGATACTGCATACTACTTTACCGTTTCCAGTATTATTGGCATGAATTTCCCCTAATTATGGAAATCAAAATGGCAGCCCAAGAAGTATAAGCTGGTGGATTTACGAATCTTACAAATTGATTAGATTCCAAATAACCGCTGCTGTCCAGTCTTCAGGTGAGTTTTCCTTTAAACAATACATTATCTGCAAGAAGAAAATCAAGTAATTAGGTGAACTTATCACTACCGACACTGTAACATTAACAGTATGTCTTGTCTCTTGCTATTTTAGCACATGTCTGCAGTCATTCTGACACACTTGGCGCACACTTGACAGAAACAGGTGTTTTCCTTTCTACTCTCCCTGCAGTCAGAAGTCCTGTGCCTTGGCATCAGTCCATCACACCAGCAGATGCCGCCTCTCACTGATAACAGATCTGCCGCTGGACAGAAGAGGAAGGGCAAATCCTCTTTGTGGAAACAGACTGGGAAGCTTTCCAGAAAAAAGAAAAAAAAACACTTCCAGAACAAGGGTCCTGGTGGTTTAAGGGATCTCCATGTCAAATGGCACCATTACACCAACAAACTGATAATACCAGGTGAAACCAATTTTAGCCATCCTCAGAAAATAAAGGTAAATAAGGAAACATTCCACACATGCTGAAGCATTTCCAAAGTGTAAGTGAGATATTTAAGAGAGTATGAATCAGTTCCATTTGTAGAAAGGTGCCCTGTTTTGGAGCCCTTCAAATATAGTGGGCTTAAAGCTTAAAGCTTAAAGTTTCAAGTTTAAGCTTTAAGTTGTATTTAAATTGACACTTTCTATTTAGGCTAAAATGTTTTGTTTACTTGCACTGTTGTTAATTTACTGCTCTGTGTGCCTTTGAATTGCCCCCCGGGGACAAATAAAGTTTTTTGAATTTGAATTTGAATAGCCTGATGGAGTCACAACAGCATATAGGCATACACTGACACAGAATAAGCCTCTTTCCCTGGGGCAAGACTCTAAAAAACTGGATGTTTAAGAGCATGGAAGGAGTCAAGCTGTGGTTTAAATTGAAAAAGCCAGCCAAAACCACAGAAACCCTGACTGCCAGAGGAGGAAGCAGGTGAGGGGAAGAGTAGTTAACCCTTTTTGTGGAATCATTCTGCTTCTAGTTCTGCTTCTGATTCTAATCAAGTCCAACACATACTGATAGGTTAGAGAGGACCAAACACGGCAAGAACACTGATTTGAACAAGAATTGATCCTGATCTTCCGTATAGCACCAGTTTTACAATTCTGATTTCCTTCAGTAACAATAGAGATCATCATGAATATGTAGACAGAGAAATCATCATAGAAGAGGCAAAAAAGAAAAAAAAAGTACATCCAGAAAAAGGACTACAGTGCATTGGAAGAAGATATGCTGGGTTTGACCCCAGTTTGCACACATAGGGACTGTTTTTGTTTTGCTGTTCAGAGCTTCATCTTGGTTTTTGTAATATATACAATTCTTCAGATTTAATTTCTCAAGATAAACCATTTTTACTTACTTTCTACGTAAGTATATTTGTTTTTCTGTTGTAAAAACTTGACATTTATGTAAAAAAAATGCAATTTGCTTGCAGCAGTGTTTGTAATGTTGCACATTAGAGACATGGCTCTCCTTTAAACAGCTTTGAAAGACAGACAGTCTTTGTGGTTTTGAAGTTGGCAGAATTTCTGTGCTCTTTCCTCACCTCATGAACCGCTGCAATGATTTAACTGTCACTATGGTGTAGAGTTCACAGTAAAAGACGGGGGCCATGTTGTCAAATTTATGATTCTCACAACATAAAGTACACTGACGGAAACCCTGTTTTACTGTAGCGTGTACTCCATTGTTGCATATTGATGATGCCTGACTATGAAACTATGGAAAGGGATCAGCAGCAGTTTTAGACATTTTAATAGTTGGAATTTTGAGATACTTACACTATGATGACATTCCGAGAAACTTTGATTCACAGCTTTTTAACAAAGCATGATGAGGAAGAGTTATATGAATGTCATCAGAAACATAAAATGAATTTGATTTTCAGACTAAAAGAAAATGACACATTGGGGCTTTAGGGCCGTCATTCAAAACAGATATTTTTTAACATCAGGTATGGCACAGATGCATTGTCTCAAATGTTTTGTTAAAGCTTGCCACTGATTGGAATATCTCTGTAAGAAGAGCATAATAGTGCTCATGACAATCCAATGAGACTCAGTACAGTACAGAATCAGACAAAATAAGGAACACAATGTATGTGCCATTGCTCTACTTTACCTAGACTTATCTGTTGTTGTTTTTTAATTCAGTTTTTATTTTAAAACAGTAGATCTTTTGACATTAGGAAAAAGAGTTTTGATGCATAGCTTTTCAAATTTCTCATCTAACTGTTTTTTTTTTCACAGTGGAAAAATTGAGTCAGTTCATTCCAAGAAGCTCATGTGATTTTGTGTGGTCACCACAACTTACTATGCTAGCTCTTAAAATAGCTCTCAAAACAAGGCTACACTTACAAGTGCACACTATAGTGCACACGTGCACACACTCAAACTGACCCAGGCTTTGTTTTTTTCTCTCTTTACTTTCTTCTCTTCACTCTTATAATCTACAACAACTATTCAAACTTGCCTTCACAAAATCAGTTTCAGACTTTTTAAAGGAGAAAACCCCATCAGAAAAAACAGTTTAAGTAATCACTTCTCTTAAAACAAATATCAACCATCTGTTGGTTGTCATTTACATGCAAACTGATTAAACACCAACACCTGCACACAGGGTCCAAAATTAGCACCCGCCACTCTCCAAATGCAGGTAAAAATATAGTTTGGCTGTAAAATAAATACGGTCAGGCACCATTGGTCGGTAGCCCGATCAGTACAAAAAATAAGCCTACTGTAAGTTGATGACCACATTTTGGTTTGCAATGACTGCACATTGCTGGTGCAATCATTTTTCCTTGCTACGTCCATCGATCCTGGCTGTACACCATCGGCTTGGTCGAGCCTTCTTTATTTAGCAAGTCCATAACGTCAAACAACCTGTTTTGTGCAGGTGTTCGTGCTGGTAGCAGCGCTGTGTCTGAGTTGATGCAAGTTACAAACAAGAGCAACTGTAACAAAAGAGAAATTATAGTCGGAGGACCTAGGGCTTCCTCTGCTTAGTGCTATTATTTTTTCATACTATATCATGCATCCTGCTGGAGAATGCAAAATATGACAGACAAAAATTATATCCTGCCGTATTTGGAATCCACCCTTAAAGCTAGCAGGTCCTATTTACGCAGGCTTATGTAAATGCATCTTCTACTGAGTCCAAAGAACAAACAGTAGACTTTACGTTTACTAAGTATAAACTTCAGAGACTTCATCATCACTGAACTTAGTTTAATTGTTTTAAAACAGTACTGGGAGGTGAATGTAATTTTCGGCAGGCATGCATTTCTTGGTACAACACCATCCAGCCCGGCTTCCCTGAGTTGAGCCGCAGTTCCCAGCGGGCTGTAGATGGACAGCCATGGTTAGATAAGATTTGCCACCCCAGCTAATGGGGGATGGCTAGCTAATGCTTTTGTTTCTGTGTTGCAGATACACATTTTCAAATAACCATGCCTTATCTCAGGGCAAATAGAAACTACGTTAATAAAGTTTACCACTGTCTCTGTGGGAGTCAGAGGAGTAGATTAACACCTGGCGCAGGAGACAGCAGCAAGGTGAGAGACTGATGTTAAACATTGAGTTAAAGTAGCCTTTAGGCAACATCATAACTGAGTAGCTTGTAATGATAATCAGATAAGTAAGGAAGGAGAGAGCTATGAGTGCTTGATCAGATCTACTGCATATTTAATGAAGCAGCAGATTAATGAGCTTATGTACTGAAAAGATTGTTTTTAGCAGGGGGTAGTACTCAGACATTTGATTAAAGAAGCAATATCAGTGTTGGAATACTATGCTATATTTAAATCCCAATAAAAGCCAAAATTACAACATTTAAAAGTTTACTTACTGTAACTCAAAATACAAATACAATAGCTTTGTGAATGGAAAGAGAAAGTGGGAAGAGAAGTATTTCTTCAAGTCTGACTTATGAAATATAGTGCATTTTCTGTGTTTTTGAACATTTTGCCATTTGGTTGCATTCTCTCGACATCAGAACTCAACTCAGAATGTGATTATTGTTGGTAAGGAGCCCTCAGAGTGCTAAGTACAAATGTGGTGATGGTAAAAAAAATATTTTTTTAGATCACCCACAGGATCCAGGTCTAATTCAACAAAATAGTCCTTCAGCTAGCAGGCACAAAATGCTGAATAAAAGAGTGTTTAGTCCCAAATTTTACAAATGGAAACAATGAAGGAATTTTGGATGAACAAGAGTTAAAAAAAAATGTTGTATTTTTTACACTATCATCTTTCACACTCACCCAGACACACAAACAAAAAAAGACAAGCAGCCGTCCAGTAACACTCGACTGCTCTGTCGTGTTTTTTATTTGTTATTTCTGTCTGCAGGACAAGGAGCTTCAACTCTTACTGACAGATGACAGTTTGTGCGTGTGTTGCAGAGTGTGTGTTTGACGGTCTCTAAGTGTGCATGCGTGTGTTTGTGTGTTTTGGCAAGATAATTAGACCTTGTGCTTTGCTCCCTTAGAGTACTTTAACCACAGGGCTGAGCCGTAATGAATCTACACTGTCACGGATACTGGACTGTCCCATCACACACACACACACACACACACACACACACACACACACACACACACACACACACACACACACACACACACACACACACACACACACACACACACACACACACACACACACACACACACACACACACATACACTCACAGCCACCATACTTTTTTGGTAGACTATTAAAAACACACACACATACATAATCAGACACACTTGTGTAAATGTTTAACTGAGAGAGGGAGGGGGCAAGAGAGGCTAAATTAAATGAGAACAAAACATATTTGCAGATTTTATGCGTGATTACACACATGTATGCATAATTTCCAAACCAAAAACCTCTAATTGTTGTTCTGCATACAAAAGTATTCTTAAAAATCGCTTCCTTAGTTTCCCTGTCAATTAAATGAACTGAACCGAGAGGAAGCACCTGTGTGTTAGTGTGTGAGTGTATTCTTAGATGATGTGAGTCATTTTATAGCCTCTACAGCCTGAAGTGATGCAGCTTTGCCTCTTGGCTGATGCCTTCAGCCAATGAAACTGAATGCAGCTCTCTTGTCAACAGTGGCAACATGCTGGCAGCTCATTGTTTAACAGTCATGGACTGCTAAGTTGGTAATGAAGTGGAAACTTGTCATAGTGTGCAACAATTTCCACTTGAACCTGGAATTTCATATATGGATAATCATAACAATTCTTGTGTTAAAATATGATCAATGTCATCTTTTCTTTTTGTTTTATAATTGCTTTTCTGTCTAGCTATAATAGTCTTTTTAGAGATGCTGCCTGAAGCTTCCCTACCCCCAATTTTGACATACTTTTTCACGTGCTGCGGCCTGTCAGCACCATGCACTACGCCGCCATGCCCTGGGAATGTCTTTGGTTTGCGGGTATTTGATAGTAAAATTTGGCTAAAAACCACAAAAGGCAATCTTATTGAAGGGCTACAGAAATAGGCAAAGGATTACTAAAAAACCATCACGGCTAATCCTCTGGCCACCACCATTGAAATAAAACTTTACGGCACCGCTCAGGGTAAAGTCAGAGGATCACTTCATTCATAAGGATTGTTCCACTTGTCACCATGAATATCAGATCCAAACTTCATCATCTTTTGGATAGTTTTGTGACATGTAACAAAAGTAAGAAGTCCCACCTCTTCTTGATCTTGATTGGTTGGTGAGGGTGAAATGGCATTGATGAGCATGGCGTTGTTCTAAAAGTTTGTACAACTCAGAGCGCTGTGAGTACAGGGACAAAAAAACAGCTGACGTTTAGGGCGTTTGAGCACTCAGGACAGTGAGCACTGTAAAAGCTGAAATACATTGGTTTTGTATTGGAAAACAGGCGCTGCCAGGGGAAAATGCTATCTGTGGACACGAGCCAATATGGTGCTAGAGGATAAGCCTCCGTATTGGCTTTGATGATCCACTTAGTGATCATCAAAGCCAACAGGCTTCATCCTCAGAGAAACAATGAATGGACTAGCCAAATGAAATTGCAATCAGGAAACATTTTTTTTCATAAATGTTCTAATTGTTGTTGTTCACCGTTTTTTATATCTGTGAATTTCACTTCTAAGCTGTAATTAAAATAAAGTATGAGGCGGAAAAAAAACAGATCACAACTGGTAATTGTTTTAAAGCAATTGTTTGCAAGTAAAAATAATTATTTAATAGCGTCAATGATTCACCTCTGTTGAACCCAGCTGGACTTAAACTTGAAGTTGCGCATGATATGATTCACGATGATTCATCCATCCTGATGGGCCTGTTTTATAACAGAGTAGTTCACTGCATTGTTGAGGACTTCTTGAAACTCATGTATCTCTCTGATCTCTTGACTGTCACATTTTTTTGGCTTGAAGATATAATACCTCTGGTGTGTTTGATGTTGATCAAGAACTCAGATGTGATCAGTCGTAGAGATGATCTGATGACGATGATCTCAGGTGAGACACCAGACATGTTGACTCATTAAGAATCCAAAGATCAATGAAAAAGCTTGAAGTGGTGGTCCTACCCAAGTGCTTGGTTGTGAAACCGGCTGTGCTTTTGCCATGAAAACTATGGAGACATAGGACCACCTTAAAATGGGTTTACCACTTCCAAGCAGACATTTGACCCAATGACTTTGTTCCCCCATGCAAGCTTAAAGTGCCAGCATTTGTTCAGATGCCTGCTATCCAACAGCAATGTTACACAGTTTTTTTCTCTTTCTATCTTTCTTTACCCAAACTCCTGTACTCTGGGTTTAGCACACTGTTAGCTAAGCTATAAAAAAATACATAATTATGTTATCTGCATGGTATCACACACAATAACCCACCAGTTAGAGCTGGAAGCAGATTGACAAAGACATGCTTGCTTCCTAGCTTCCCATTAGTGAACATAGGTTTGCTCAACCACAATGGGGCATTCTATCCCTGATCTCTAAATTGGTGTACCCTTGTTGTCTTTGTATAAACGTTCATGGTTAAGACTGTTTAGTTAGCCTATTTACTTGTGAAATCATTCTTAGAAGAACAAACTACAACATGTTTAGTTCTCTTGAGGAAAGAAATGGTATCTTGATGAGACGTACAAGACATACAAAGACACATCATTGTCTTTTTTTTCTTTTTCTTTCTGGCACCTTGTTAGTGTTGAGTCACATCATTGACTCATCAAATTCTTGCATATTTTTCCAACCTCCCTCTGTTTCTCTTCCTCTGCAGCTTTAGTCACAGCTGTGAACGGCAAACCCGCTTTGTCTCACATAAATCCTGACATGTAACTAATCCCAGCTTCCAAGAGTTTTTACAATTCTTGAGCGATGCGGCAGGCGAGACTTAGACAAAATCTTACTCGGTAAAATGTTCAAGGAGCATGTCGACAGTAAGTTAGATCATCCAGAGGGCAGATTAATTCAGGGATTTATCAAATCTGAAACTTGAAAGATAAATGAGTAGCCCTGCTGAGTAAATGATGGGTCTGAGAGAGATGTGATGACTGCTGGAACCACAAGTGCACTTAAATCACATTCTTAAAGACCTTTCATATGTAGTAAGTATGTATGCTTTTTTTTTTTTTCTTGGGGGGGGTGCAGAATCTAAACGGGCAGAGAGGGTTAAACATATTTCGGTGCTCAGAAAGTTAAACAGAGAGAGAAGAACGTTTCAGACTAATTAGACTGCTCGGCTGGTGAGTTGTATCTTTATCACAGTTAAGCTTTTGACACTAAGGGAGCATTTTAATATCCTCGCTTAAAAACAGTTCGGTTCTGTTCTGTTCTGTTGCGCCTGCTCTCGGCTTTATTCAAAAATTCTGTTTCTCTGCTGAGATTAAAGCACACGCTGATGTTTATTTTTCCCTCTCCTTCAATGACTTCCCAAAGCTCCAGTCAGCTCCTTGATAGAGGATTACATAAAACAGTGATGATGCAAGAAGCAGAAATGTTGCCAAGGAAATAGAATCCAAGAGGAAATCAACTTTACAGTGAACTAAACTGGACTATTTAAAGATTTATATTCACTGCAATAATTTGATTACTGATAAATCTTCAGTTTCCTGATTAAAGTTTATAATAATAATGATGATAATGATAATGCAACTGGTTTGCTGCACAATTTTCTGTAGCGCTCCTAGTGGTCAAAACGCCAAGTCCCTGACGAAACATGGTCTCCGTTTCTTAATCACTACTTAAGAAGACTCTGAAAACGATTTTATTTTCCCTTAAAGGCTTTATATGCAATTTTTCTGATCCAGCTGATGTCGGCCATGAGCACCAGCATGAAACCAAAACAACTCGCGCTGCATTGTTGTGTTAGCATGCTAATGCTTGCGATCTTTATTATGCTTGTATCTTCACACTGCATGTAAATTTACCCCAAAAGACCATGACCTAAAAACGCAGTTAAGCAGTGAGTACAGTATTTTATTCTTCTTTTCTCTAGTCCCTCAATTAAACAACTTTTTATACGCGAGGGGATGAGCCCCTCCCGAGTAGTAGCACTTAGTTTCATTGTTGTTTCTTTCCCATTGCTCAGCTCATGGGTCAGCAGAGGAGAAAAGAATAAAGATGCATCTTTTCTTGTTTCCTATGCCTGTTTTTTTGTTTTTGTTTTTGTTTTTTCCTTTTTTTCATAAAGTGGTAACTGTGGCATCTAGATTTTATGCAGCTTCAGGCCGTCTTCTTGGTTATTTACTGATAAAACATAATTGTCTAATTTCTCACCCCAAGCCAAGTGGTAACAACCAGCTGCTCTCAGGCTCCCTTAGATCACCCATGGCAACATTTTATTTTGTCAAAATCCCCCCAATTTTGGTTCTTGCCCCTCCGAGCATATTACTCATTTTAAAACAGCGTCCCGCTTCATATTCAAACAGTGTGCTGTTGATTTAATTCATGTTTTCTTTGATTTCTGTGCTTCAGATGATTAAGGTTACTTGATAAAAAAATGACTAACTAATTGCAGCACACAAAGAAATCATTTAAACCTGCTGGATTGGAACATGAATCAATTAATGAGTGATTTAACGCAATCACAGAGTCAAATCTAGATGGCAACCAACTCTGGGATGGATGTGTGCCAGCTGACCACCCATGTGTTTTTGGTTTTTGTTTTTCACAACTGACGTCAGAGGTGGTGACCCTCTATTCGCAGATCAAACTCTGTCTCTCTCTGTCACACACACACACACACACACACACACTAGCAGTGTCTGTAATCACTGACCCATAGCAGTAGTCTATTATAGTCGTCGCCAATGCGTTGGAGATCTCGTCCAATAGCCTCCGCCTGCATGTCCCCTGCTGCAGTCCGTTGTCGCCGGCTAGTGAGGCTGGGAGAGTGCCCTGAAACAGAGATAAATCAAATATATTTGACTAGTTTAGTACAGTTTTGTAATGATTAAATGCTTGAAGCCCCTCTACTGAGACATGTGAAGAACAAAATGAAGTAGACCGGAGTCTGCAGCTTTATGTGTGAATGATTTTGTAGATGATTTGTAGCTATTTAAACAAGAGAAATCACAATCTATTGCCAAATAAGTTAACTCAATGTTGACTGAGCCTGTGGCCCGGAGCCCTCACAATTCAAACACCTAGCAGTGGATAAGTGATGTGTGATTTGTAGAATTTAAGAGTAAAGGGTAACTCAATGCATGCGTGTATTTTCGTGGTTATCTGTTGTATTTTCAATCTGAAATGTTGTATGACTATGAAAGGCTTTGACCCTTTCACCCATCTTCACTTATGACTCATGCATGTTATGAAACCCAGACATAATATTTCTCACATCCTCCAATATTCAAGCATTGACGCAAAGAGGCTGCTTTCCAGCCACGCCAAAAAAACAATTCACCCACAACATCCACAAGAGCTCATGGTTTGTATCTGAATGCTGGCCCAATGCTTACGTTCTGTGTAACACAACACGCCGACGATGTAATTCACCCTTCATGCCTCTTTGCTTTCAGTTGTTTTATAAGGACAAAATTAAAGGATGTATTAAACGATTACACAATTTGCTCATAGTGGGTTGATGATGCTGCAGGGCAAGCAATTAAAAGTTGACAAAATTAGAGTCATACCTTCAGTCATGTCTTGGATGACACGTAAACATAATCCAGATTACACAAACTGTCACATGAAGTATGTCTTGATTTCCCCTGAATAAGGAATGAATGACTCCTCCCTTAAACAGTCATTTATACCTTTGTAAACTATGAACAAAGATTTCTCTCTTTCATGTATTCCTGATATAAAGGCATCAATCACTGTCCACTGGAGTTGTGTTCAAATTAAACCTTTACAGATATATACAAGGCAAAGACAAAACTGCATCAAAGTCTGCAGTTCGTCTCTGGCTGCAACTGAAGCCACCTGACTGAAGGTGTGATCTTCCTGCTGCAGGAGTGTGTTTTGATAGTGAAGCTGTAATCACGCTGTCAGAGAGAGACAACAACAGGATGATAAACGGATTCCTGCTTAAGCTCCAGCACCTTATCTTGCTCCTTTACACACCATCATGCCAGGAGTCTCGATAACTCAGATGTTTCTTTTACACAGAGGACAATGTATGATGTTTTGTATGCCTGTGTGTGTGTGTGTGTGTGTGTGTGTGTGTGTGTGTGTGTGTGTGTGTGTGTGTGTGTATGTGTGTGTGTGTGTGTGTGCATGTGTGTTTATTTCTTATCTGTTCTTTCTGATGGATGTAGCGGACTGAAAGAGAGGCAAAGGATTTCTGTCTGCTTATTACAAAAGACCTGCAGGCCTATTTTGACTGCCACACACACACACACACACACACACACACACACACACACACACACACATCCACACAGACCCATTTTGATTGGCGTACTTAATGAATGTCAGACACACACACACACACACACACACACACACACACACACACACACACACACACACGCACACACACAAACACATACACTGATGTGTTTTGACTGGTGTCTTGTCTGTCTGGTTACAATGAGAAACAATAAAAGAGACACAAAGCAATCAGTGAAGCTAATCAAGGCTATTATAAAAAGCAGAGTCATACATAAAGAGGTTACAATACACTGAGGAAGTTTTGCTTTAGCCTCCATACATTACTTTTTTTTTTAACTACAAATACAACCATCCTCAAAGAGGAACCCTTTTTAGAATGCACTTAGATATAAAGGAGGCTAAAGCAAAGGTTGGATTAAAGGTTAAATTTCTACATTTCACACAATTCTAACGCGCAAAACGACATGTCTCTGCATTTGAAGCGGGAGAAAACAAGTTTCCTAAATCGTATCAGGATGAGAGAACTTGTCATTACAACTTTGATTTATTTATCATATACAGCAACAACACTATGAAGGGATTTACTTTGTAAGTTGTTTTTTTTTTTTGTGCCTCATGCCTCCGTTTTGTTTGTTACCAGACAACTTCAGCTGAAAGCATTCGGCAGCACCACTGCAGGCGGGAATAAATCAGGACAGGATTTATTTTTAGAGTAAAATATTGCTTTCATCTGAAAACAGTTCCTTATTTTTATCAGCTGTAGAAGAGTAGGTGCATTCATAAGTTTCAATAATAAAGTAGCAGCACAAAGCTTCTGCCCTTGTCATGATCATCTGCCTCTGAACATCTGTCGTATTCTGTTTTTATATAAACGGCAGAAATAAAGACAGGATCTGAGCTCAGAGAAGTGACCTGATATAAGCATTTACATTTTTGTTGCATTTAAAGTTGTATTGATTCAAACTAATCGGCTCAGCTTATTTTGTGATACTCTGTCTCTCTCTCTCTCTCTCACACACACAGACACACACACACACGCACACGCACACGCACACGCACACACACACACACACACACACACACACACACACACACACACACACACACACACACACACACACACCCTGGGGCGTGGTTGGTTTAATGAGAAATGAAGACCCTTCTTCCTTCCTGTAAATCTGACTCAGCAGGATTCCATTAAAACTGTGAATTCAAGGCTGCAAACCAACATCAGCAGCTCTTCCAAAGCCTCCCGAGACGCTTAATCAAACTCGTTAAAAAAAGATAGATAAGAAAGAAAGAAAGAAAAAATAAATGTTGCTGTCAAAACCCAATGCCAAACATGTTTTTGTCTGAGTCCATGGAATAAAACATCTTTGAAACAGACAATAATGACAGAGATTAAAATAATATTTGATCATTGACCTTGAAATAGGTTTAAGATTAAATGGTTTAATTTGTTTTATGTCAAGAAATGTGAGAGAATTAAGTCCACACTGTCCAGGTTTTGTGTATTCTTGAGAAAAATATGTATTTAAGTCATGGATTCCAATCAGATTAGCTTTGAGTGTGGTTTCAATCTTTCCTCTAGTATTTGTAGGGTTTTACACACTAAAAAGCAGCTGATATGACTCAGCTGGAAGATGACTTGTTGTATAATGGAGTTAAAATTGGTTTGACAGCTGTGTGGAGTCACGTTAGTGTGTTTTGATCTGCATGTAGCAGCCTGGATTTGTTAGATTTCCCTCTTTGTGCCAAAAGAGTGATGTTTGGTGGTTACAAAGTGGTGTAAAAGAAAAAAAAAGTTGTGAGTAAGATCTAGTGGGAGGGGGTGAACAAAAACATCCTGATATGTGTTTCTTCATCTTTTTATTATCACTGTTAACATTCAACACCACCTCCCGCCCAAACCTAATCTGTGATAAAAGAAGCTTCAGGGAGCTGTGCTGGGCTCCTATCAGGTTTCATATTTTGCTGAACACCCACACAGCAGCAACAGCAGCTACACTTCATTGTGAAACAGCCCGAGCAGCTTATTATAGGGCAGACTCAGATTGAGAACTTCCCACAGAACAAGTGCTGTATTTATATTGTATCAGGAAGTGCATTCATTTATTTTTCACCACTGTATCAGACACTTACTTTAAACACTTTTGGGATCACAGTTTACTACCTTCTTGTAGCCAAACTCTAACTGATTCTGCAGATAAAATTTTATGAGGGGGTTGTTTATTTCAGATTTTTGACTTATAACATTATTGTTTTAAGTATTGAGGAAATCAGTTTTGACTGACTGACATATTCAGTTGTTTTCTAACCAGTTTAGACACAGCTATTTGTGAGTCCCAATGTCAAAGGACTTTGAAATGACATTCCTGAACATATCCCCTTGCGCGTGGTTAGTTTGGGTGATTCACCGGTTAAGTATGCAAAGTGCCTGCATGTGCTCACCGTACTGCTGCTGCGTCCCCGGTCCTCCTCCGTGCGCCTCAGTCATGCGCTGCAGAGCGTGTTGCATCACCTGGCCACTGGGGCTGGGAGTCTGCGTGGCTTTGTCAGCCGTCAGCGGCCTCGGGGAGAGCGGAGAGCTCGGCAGCGAGTCTCCGTCGTAGGAGAAGTATCCACTCGAGGCGCGGCGAGGAAGGTGAAATATAGATCTCTTCTGGAACACGCCGAGGCTGTCCACAGGGGAGACTGGTTTGAATCTGCACCGGGACGGTGAGTCCGGCTCTCCTCCTCCCGTGGAATCGGTGCGGCCAAAGTTTCGCCCCCCGCTGTTGTCTGAACGGGAGGTTTGTGGTGGATCTCCTCTGGTCCCGTGTGATTCCGTTACTGTGGGCGAGCCATCCAACCGGTTCGGTGGTCTGTTGGATGAACAGAGCGGCACCGTCAGGGTGGGCTTTCATCCCTATCTCTCCCCAATACAGCCTACAGCCTCAAGTCTCTGCTGCGCGTGGAGCTGCAGCTGGATGTGCAGACGCGCAATGCACTGCCAGGACTCGTGCGTTCGAATTTTCCACGTAGATCCGCCCGGACCTCAGTGATCGAAGTCATTTTTTTTTAAACGCGGACGTGCAAACTGCAGTGCTGTTATCTTTTACAAATAGTTGGTAGTTTAATATAATATGGCAGCGAATTCCCTTTGAAGTCATGCAGTGTGTGCTGGGTCAGTTTTATGTGCAGTGAATATGTCGCTGTCCAAGTGGTAGTCCTGGTTTCCTGCCCAAACTGGCCCCGGTGCGTCTCCATTGTTTGTCAGAAGTTGCTGATTGCAGCAGATCTTTGTTTGACTTGTGGAGAGAAAATAATCACGCATGAAGGAAGCGGCTGGACTAACTTCAACTGCGTCACACAAAAACAGCCTCAAATAAATGCACAGAACGGACCACAGTCCGCCTGGATGTCTCGTTTTATTTTTTATTTTTTATTAAACCACTAAAGCAACATTTCAGTTATTGTGTTACGTGTATGCTCATGACTCTATAACGAACTAGTTTTCTCAAAGAAGCCTATTATGATCCTGATCAAACAGTAATTTAACTTAGACAGAGTTGCACTGACATGAACAACTGCATTCAACTTTGCACATCTTGGCGATTAAAACAAAAAATGGCAGACTAAACGTGACATTCTAAAAATGGACTTAACTATTTAACTGCAGCGCTTCCTGTTTGTCCAGACTAAACTACAGCTCCCCACGCGCACATATTCCCAGCTTCAATGACCTACTTCTGTGCCAAAATGGCCTCAAACATTACATTTGTCAGCGCGACGATCACATGCACTGCTATAAACACTTTTACGCACCTTTGATGTCAACAGTGCTTTTGCCTTTTTACGCACTGAGAAACAGCGCTATAAACCACACTTAAACTGGTGGTGACGTCTGTCCTTCACCCACATGAAAAAATGAACTTGTCTTTTTGGTTTTACTGCACATCCAAGCGCTGCGATGAGAGATGTAAAGCGTGCAGGCTGCATGTAGAGAGGAATGGCCACAAGACTTAGAGAAAAAAAAAAGGCGCAAGGGAGAGAGGAAAAACCACAACACCAGAATACTAAAGGAGCAATTGATAAGGTCTCACAGTGCTAAATCTTTAACTGTGTGTCTCTTGGAAAAGTCTTACTACTTCTTTTTTTTTTTTTTTTCAAACCTCGTGCGCCTCCCACCGGTCTGCGCGCAAACTTATTGAGGCATTCAGCGCTAACGTGAATCTTTACTTGTCCGGTAATTGACTATTATCACAAGTGTTAATCACAGAACAGTTAAACATGAACTGGCTTTAATGGTTCTTAAAACACTCACGTGGACTCATTGCCTGACGTGGTAAAGTAACAGGCGGCTGAACTCAGTGCCCTCGATCATAACAAAGCCCTCTCTAATCTGTCAACACAAATTAGCACACTCTTTAGACTGGAAACGAGAAATTCGCGTATATATATTCACATTATCTAAGACACATATACGGTTTTTCTGCATTAAACAGGTCTACACACTTTACACACACGCACTCCCAAGTAATGGGTTATTAAAAGGAACTTAAGCCAGCGCACTGCGTTGACAATCAGACCGGCACGTCAAAGGATCGCTGCAAAACGCACTGGCATATTCCAAAAGCCTTCTTCATATTATGCACGAAACAAACTGTTTCTGTAATACTGCAGCTTAAAACATATATGTACATTAAATAAAGAGCATCGAATGAAGTTCAATTTGTTTTTGTTTTTTTTGTCACTGTTAACGCATAATAAACATTCGTCACAAAGATTACGTCAACCTTTTTCGGCAAGAGCATAATATGTTAAAGTCATGTTGTTGTGGGTTTTTTTTGTATTTAGAAACTCTAAATGAGGTGTAAATACCGCTGACTGCGGCGTGACAACTGACATGCCGGTGGGCACGGAGGGAAAACTGCGTCTTTCTAAAGTCATAGTGTCAAAAAAAACAACTCACCTGGACGGACGGTGCATGTCAGTGGTGGGCCATCACCGACGCCTCAGAAAATAAAACGGTGACAAGTTGGTAATAAGAAATGTCTTGATTATAATACCGCAAGTCCAAAAATAGAATCCAAAGGTCCAAAGTGAGGAAAAAACACACACTTCAGGAAAAACAAAAGTTTCAAATAATGACAATGAAATAATTCCCAGAGTTTGCGCTGAAGTTTCCCCCGCTGAGTGGTTGAATAATCCGCCTCGTTCGAGTGGAAACGGCAGCAGATGAGGTAAACAAAGTCCAGCGAGAAACCCGCTTTTGTCTGCACTGTGAGGGTTTCCTTCCTCTCTCCGTCTGTCTCTCTCTTAGAATATACAATGTTCACTCTTTGACTCTGTGTGTGATACGAGTACCGCCCCTCCTCCTAAACGCGGTCCACCTCCTGTGTGGGTGGGGTTTCTGTCCTGGCTCTTTTCTCTTTCCTCTGTCTCCCCCTGCCTCTTACCAGCCATCACTAGCGTCAAGTGTCTGATGCCCAAAGAATAAAAGTCACAATAACAAAATCAAGGACAAAAATCTAAATGAATAATCAACAATAAAAAAGTTTTATACTCACTCACTCTGTCTCCCTCTGCCTCTTACCAGCCATTACAAGCATCAAGTGTCTGATGCCCTTAGAATAAACGTCAAAAAAGGACAAAAATCGAAATTATTTATCTGCAATAAAAATGTTTAATAATCACTTTGACTCCCACTGTGTCTTGTGTTGAATGGAGTTTTACTGTGAGTGTAATGAAGTAATGCTAAATCCTTATAAGCTGGATGCTGTAATGATCAGAGGTTTTTCTGATGTACCCTGAATGAAGGTGACTAACAGCTGTGACTTTTAGCATTATAATATCCTGCCCATTAAATGTGTATTAGGATTAATTCTGAATAATTAGAGAGTAACATATCACAGACAATTTATATTTCTTGTTTTGCTGATTTCTTGGTCATCACTGTATTTTGTCCACATGGGCTTATGTAGTCAATGTATCACTATTAGTTATGAATAATATTTAAAAGAAACATTCCAAGAATGAATTACAAATTGATTGGGAACACATTTTAATTTCTCGCAAGTTTTCCAAAGTTGCAGGAAGATGTGTTTGTGTTGGGGAAAAAATGGATAAATGCACCTAATTATGCACTAAAATTATACTTATGTATTTATTAACACCATAATATCTACTACATGTGATAATGTCTTCTTTTACTGTTTGAAACAGATCTGTGAGAATGTTGAGAACATGAAAAAAAACATTTAACCAACACTGACACGTCTCTTGACAATAAGATGTTGTAACTTGCTATATGAATGTTTTTTTTCTAGCTCCCAAAAGAAAGTACTGTTAATGAAACATTATTCTGTTCAAAGATGTCATCATCGTATTAAATCAAGTGTTGCATCTTGCCTGTAGCTCTGGCTCCTTGCTGCTGAGGCAGAAGTGGGTGTGCCTTTGATGGCTGGACACATGCACACACATACACACACACACACACACACACACACACACACACACACACACACACACACACACACACGCACACACGCACACACACACACACACACACGCACACATGGTGTAAAGTTTAACACAAAAGTGCAGACAAATCCATAATAGCAGACAAAAGGGTGCGACAATCAATACCATTTACATGTGCTCAATACTGATCAATTCCTCAGAGTGTGGGAAAATGTGTGTGGATGTAAGCATCTGGCTTGGTTCATCTTAAATTGTGTTTAAATCACAATTTTTGATTTTAACATCCTGTTTAGAGTGATGATGATGATGGTGGCAATAATGAAGACAATAATGAAGAAGATTTGAAAGGAATCACGCTGACCCAGTATTTCTAAGTGGTGCTTGTTAATAGTGTGGTTGCAATAACTAAGATAAAGTCTTATATGGCTACATAAGATGTCAATATAATACTTTATTCATTCTTATCTGCACAGAGCTCATTTTCTTCACAAAAACGCAAAGGAAACATTGAAACTTATGAGCTGGTAGCTGGTCACAATGTTTGTAGAGTAAACTAGAGAAGACATCTTATACAGTTACTAACTGAAGGTGAAAGTAAAATAACAAATGCCAATATTTATACTTGCTAAGTTTTGATTTCATTTTAAGTTCAGATATGCTTAACATTCCCTTGGTCCAAACTTAAATACTGTATCTCAGCTAACTAGCCTTCTTACTAAACTTGATGATTTACACAAATGGGGCCCATATAAGACAGCCCCAAGCCCCACCATACACAATGAGTTATTATAACTTTGGTGATTTCCTAATGTTAAAAAAAATAAACAAAATAATTTGGTTTATGACTAAATACATGCAAATGTACTAAACAGTCCGATCAGCCTCAAGATATCGAGAAACATGGATGTATTTCTGGCATGCAGAGCAACGTCAAAGCACTTTCTTGACCTGGTCAGTGTAAAATGTCCTACAAAGCCCAGTGAATGGCCTCTACTGGAGTGACGCCAGGTCAAAAAGCGACACCTGACACATTCCTCAGCGCATGGAAGTGCGTTCACTCACGTTGTCAACAAAGAAATTAAATACACATTTACGTTTAATGTCTTAAAACAAGTCCATTGGTAATAATAATCATGGTTGGTGCAAGATTGGCGATTCTGGAGTAAAATATGAGTGGTACATTCCCCTGGCACTTCCATGTGCTGTGGCATAACTTCGGCACGCTGCTGCTCCCGTGCCGCTTTTGAATCACGGCGCTACTGCTTTACTGGGGCAACGTGGACTCTCATAGCAAGCAACAGTGCTCACCAAGAGGGACATTGGAGCATGTACTGAGCTGCTGCCCAAAAGCACTCAAACAACTGAAGCTACAACCGGGTTCTGAAACCGGTTGCAGAAGCCATCAACAACAACAGCCAGAAAACACACGCAGTGCCACTAGAGCTACCTCTTCTGTAAAGGCAGGAGAGAAGCCTCGGGCAGGATAGAAGAACCATACAGGGATCTTTGCATCTGCTCGGGACAGGCAGCTTTCAGTGGCCCTTGGGAAACAATTGATATTCCTCCAACAAATCGTCATGGCTGTTCTGAAGCCGGACATCCTCGTTTTATTGCAGTACCAAGAACACTTTCATCATAGCAGACAGAGCCATAGAGGACTTCATAGAGTAGGCTCATGAAAGTAAGAGGACCAAGTACAAATCACTTGTCCCTGATAGTCGTACGCAGGGCTGGAAATATAAATGTCTGCCCATCGAGGTAGTTTGCTCAGGTTTCTTGGTCATGGTCCCGAGAGGAGGCCCCAAGCAGTAAACTGTGCTTAAGAGGTTTATCTGATTTGTGTGCAGACTGTTAAGTATGTACTATATGGATTTAAACACTGTTTTAAAGACAGTCTTAAAAATAGTGTCAGTGTGGTAGAATAAGAATACCATTTGGAAAAGCGTCTCTCTTTTTGTCCTGCTGGTCAGGCTACCACTCCGATTGTCTACCGCTTAACCAGAGTTGCCATGAGACGAGATAAGACGGAGAAGAGGTTTTCTGCATGGATGATTTGATTTTGCACTTCATAAAAGTGTTTCCTGAGCTCAGCTCGTCTAATTTGCTTTAATAGGAACGTTATTGGTGTCACCCAACACTGCTGTAACACAGAAACCTTACAGAGATTTATGGCATCATTCAGCAGCCCTTGGGGAACGTAAGGGTAATTACAGATTACTCAACACAGTTGATGCCATTACATGTACAAGAGCATAGATGGTTGTAAATTAGACTGCACTGTAGGGCAAACCATGATGAACAGACAAACTGTTGACTGTCATGATCGTTAAAGATATTCAGACAAGAGGTGATGAATACTTCCTGCTTTTTCAGTTAACAGAACATCCTTGTCAAGACACAAGATTGTTAAAAGCTACAAAAATAATAGTTTCTATTAATGTTGTTCAAAATCAAATTGAAGCTCATTTTAGTGATGTGGTTATGTAACGTATAGATGCAAATCTGCAAAGTCTGAGGAGAGGCTTCACAACAGAATATTGACTCAGCTGTGAAAGTCAACAAAGCGTTAAACATGGTTGAGTCAGGCTGTTGAACACAGAGGTAACTGAGTGACTGTGTGAAACAACTTGTTCTCAATGGTGGATTCATTCTACACATAATGAGATTTCAATGAGTTAATTTAAGTATTGTTTTTGCTCAAGAAAAAAAGTACTGTGAATGAATGTATTTGACTTATCAGCAGAAAGTGAAAGTTGAGCAAAATCCTGGCCTTAAGGATGATCAGTGACAAATGATAATAATAAAATTGAATTATGTATGGTTGGCTAAATAAATACACCATTTTCTCCAACGCTTTTCGCCCAATTCCTTCTGAAGCCGTATGGAATAAGTCGGACTGCAGGCATTGTAGACATTGTTTGCTGTATTGAGGCCATCATTATGGATTCTGAATGATTATGATGAATATTTTTCGATACATTTATTTTATAGAATGATTAATCACATAACAGCAAAAGTATTTGATTATTTGTGGCAGGCCAATTAAAAATGACTGGTCCAAACCCCAAAGGGAATTGGTAATTAGCAGAATGCGTATCTTTAATGAACAATATAATAATCATAAGTGTAACATTGACTCAAATCAATACCCTGAATCTGCGTGTTGGTGTGTGTGTGTGTGTGTGTGTGTGTGTGTGTGTGTGTGTGTGTGTGTGTGTGTGTGGTTTAACAGATATTGACTACTGGTCATTGAGTGCTATTGTAAGCCAATTGGTTCCCGTGCAGTAAACCAGTGACACCCTCCACCCTCCACCCACAAATAAGACAATAATGACCATCTGGACCAAAAGAGAGAAAGAGTGTGTGTGTGCCTCCATAATAATATTGACTGGTTGTAATGTGAGAGGTCAGGACACAATAGCACTGTGACTCTGAAGACCTAACACCACACTGGGAGAGGTCACAGCTATGTGTCACACTGAAACACAAACACACAGGCACACACACTTACTCCTGTATCACTTGTCCATCTTCATGTCAGTATGGCTCGGCTCACGCTGTAGCTGATTTAAGTCACTTTTTTTCTTCACATGTGACTCTAATTTATTTTTCATGCCATCTGGATCTCGAGCATGTACATTAGAGGCGACCAACCATTACTTGATTTTTCATGGTTTAATGGGAAGTGGGTGATTATGAACAAATACACAATTATTGGGTTTTTTGGGGTTTTTTTTACAGACTTTCATAAAGGCTGCAATTGATGGCTGTGACGACATCACATGCTAGCTTGAATGAAAAACCTCAGCCTGATAAGCAGACAAATCTGAACGTTCATGTTCTATTTTCTCTGGAAGATGCATCTTCCCATTTAGACAAATTTTGAGGCGACTTCAAGTCAGGCCAATCCCAACCATATCACCAATTTGGGATGGGATGATTACGAAGACTGTATGTCAAATTATGAATTGAATGAATAGTTTGTCAGAAATCTAAATGAACTAATCTCTACATTTGCCTGTCTGTCTTTTTCTTTGTGTCATTCTTTTGTTCTTATCACTCCAATAACCATCGACCTTTATCCTACAACCCATTCTGAAACTCTATCTGTGCATTTCTATTTGATAGTTTACTGTAAAACAGGGTATGATGTGCTGACCGAAAAACATTGTGGCATGTCTGTGTATGTGTGTGATTGGGTTTGTGTAGTCAGCTCCAGCGGTCTGGTAGTACAGTTGTTCTCACTTTGCTGTGACCAAACAGTAGTGACGGACACACTCCTAGGCACACAAACAATGACACACACAAACACACTATGGAATGCAGTGTACTTATTAAATACTCCACTTCTCTGTTGTCTTGTTTGGGGTGGAAGGTCATTCATCACATTGTTTTTCCTTCAGGCCCTGACACACTGAACAGACATTCAGGCACAGACATACCGAACATCCAGTAGAGTCACACCCTTGTGTGTAACGGCTCCAAACCTCTCCACAGATGTGGATGAAGTGTTGAGTCTTAAAAAGACGGACTGTTTTCCTGATCACTGGAAAGTTTGCTTACTTTGTCAGGGTTAGCCCCAGATGAATGCAATTTGCTATCCTTTTGCGTTAACATTTTAGTAAGCAACAGAGAGAAGAAAGAAAGGAGAAATTGCGCCGATTTAGTGAATATGTCTCAATGGCGTTAAACAGCATCACTGTAAGTGCCTGTGGCAATTAGCGCTGGTCTTTGTGGACAAGATAGTTGTTACAACGAGGGCTACTTGCAAAGGAAGGGGGGAATTTTGCAGCAACATTTTTTAAATATTTAATATTTCTTAATTCACATAGATGCTGTCTAGACTGTCTGCTTGGAAGTGCAGTTTGCATGCATTTCACCCGTTGCCAGGTGAGTGTGGATTTGTGGATTCCACGCTATCTTTTTCTCTCAATTGCACAGGTTTAGTGCCAGCAAAAGCAGCCCAATGCTTTAGTGGATCTGGCCCAAAGTCTTAACAGAAATAGCACCCAAAATCAATAATGATATAAGGTTTGAGTTGAAGTTACTCCTTCATCCATCTTTATAGAATATGCCCCTTCTAACTGCATGTTATAGTGTTCAGTCACAGTGCATAAGCAAGTCTTCAAACTGACAGTGTTGTGGGAGCTGTGTTTTGAGTAGAAAGTCGATTTGGTGACTGGAAAATACAAGTGTGTGGTTAGTGAGTTACTTGAATGGCTCAGTGTGAACAGAGGAAATGGAAAAATACACATGGTTTCACTAATAGATGGTCTCTAAAGTGTTTTTGTGTGAGAGAGTCTTAACTGCCACATGAGGTCAAGGCAGTGAGTGGAAAAACACATTGTGACGTGCACACAGCTTTGTGTCAAAATTATCTGACTCAATTGTAAAAATCTATCGGTCTACGTGTCTAAATAAATGTGTAAATTTCTCATTCTTGTTTGTTGCTAGCACTTTATTTTATTGGTCAAATTATTTTTTTATGCAACTGGTGCTTACACAACTTCAGATAGTTTGGATTAAGTTTGGGTTTTAAGGACTCCCAATGACCCTACTCCCTTACTTCACCCCTGTTAAACACTTATTCAAAGTAAACATGAAATAATATTTTATGTTATGCAAAATATAATAACAGAAACCGGATGTCTTGAAAGTGGTCTTTTCTCTGATTCTTAATACATTTCTATAAATACTTACAGAAACCAAGTGACTATTAGCTTTGTATTAATTCAAGCATTCCAGACAGCCATGACAGTAAGCCGCCATGCAGAGGCCTACGATCCTACAGCAGGCAGCTTAATGGAGCTAAATAAAGTTGCTCTATCTTTCATTTGTGCATTTACACCTGACATGTCAAAATGTCTTCCATGAACAACTTTTGTAGAAATAGAAAACAAATGATATCCATTTGAGTCACGCTCTTCAAGAAAGAAAACTGTTAAGACACTGAAGCTTACTTACAAAAGAAGGTTTGGGGGCAGTGATTGGTACATTGTAGTTACAAAGCCAATTAAGGACAGCTTTCCCCAACAAGCCTTCTTTAGAAATAGGCCAGTTGTTCAAAGGTCTACAAACAGAGAGATGTTTGTTTTTGTGCACACTTTCATGGAGGCCTTTAGATGACAATATACCATTTTCTCACTGGAAACATTAGATTCTACTTTTTGTATTAAAGCCGAAATGATAGTCTCAGTCTCAGTTTTACCTCTATTCTTTTCTCATGCACCACAAACCCCCACACAGGTAGATACTCATCATCAACTAACAGCAAGGCAAAATAAAACCCACTACAAAGTCAATTTAAAAGATGTGATATTTCAGAGGCAGGATGCAGATATTAAGAAGAAAGAAGCAGAGACATATACGTTTGCACTCGGTGTTTCCCCTGTAAGGGGTCTGGTGGGGTTTTAGTCTCACACAAACATATTCAACTAAAGAGTTTCTATATCAATACTCACTATTATCGTAAACAATATTTGTAACGTGATGAGCATGGGTGCGTGAAAGGTGGATTGTAGCTTTGTGGGTATTCATGTGGAATTATCTATGTAAATCATGTGAGGGCTTCATGTGAGACTGAAACAATTCAACAGCTGAGTTGTTTAGAAAGTAGTGAGTCAAATTTGTCTTTGTAGAATAAGGCATAAGGTAGCGATTGTCTTCTTTCTCTAACTCCCTCTTTAAGCTCTCCATGGTTCTTTTACAGGTGACTGAACGTTGCACAGATTGTTTTTTTATTAAAGAAAACTGAAACTGTTGTGTTGTATGTACATTCTGTGTACTGTGAGGCAGATGAGCAAGAAGGGACCAAGGTTTATCTGTGAAATTAAACTCAGGATGTTATCGGACATCCTAAATACAAAGTTGTGAATAGTATTTCAACTTTAGTGGAGGGAACTTAGATTAAACAGTACTTGTTTTTGATTGCTCTTCACATCTTGGTTTGTTAGACGGTGGTCTCTATTTTTCAGAAAGAAAAAGTGTGCATCAATCAAGTGTATGCCACGTACCTTCAAGTGCCAAATGTGTTTGCATGTGTGTGAAATTGGGTGTCTGGTGTGTGAAATTTCCATAGAGGAGGGTGGGCAGATTCAGAAGAGAATCTTCAGGTTTCCTTTATAAGCCTCAGAGACAGAAAGGGAGTGGAACACTGCTTTCACACACACACACAAACACACACAAACACACACATGCACACGCACACGCACACGCACACACACATACACACACGCACACACAAACCTATACACTTCTTCAAAACCAAACGTAGACACACACAACAAAAAACAGACCCCAAAGCAGCACACTCACAATCACATGCAGGGACATATGCATTTTGAATGTACATTGTGAAAGAGACACAACATAACACCCACACAAATACACACCTTTGTTAGCGAGTCGGGGTAGGCACTGCTCAACAGCCAAAGCAAACTGCTCCAGGGTAACTGCAGAGAAACACACAGGGGGCTAAATTAACAACAGGAACACCACAGGTCAAAGATCTGAACAGGCAACAACGTCAGACAGGATTCGCCCTGCATACCATGGAGTAGAAATGGAGGATGTGTGTGTTTTGAATGAGATTAACTTATTGCATGAATGAAAACCAAATCAAAACAAATGTTCTCATATGAATGACTATTTGATTGGTTTCCTGAAAAAGATTACACCTTCTTTGTTTTTTGTTTTGTTAAGGCAGTACGCAAACTCTTATCACAATGTTCCTCCAGTGATCCAATTAGAAAACATCCTATAATAAATACTTTAGAATACACTCTGACCAAGAAGGAACCCAAATGTTTTATGTCTCAAAAACAAGACAACACATATACACTGCTCTCCTGAGGAATTGGTAAACGCCTTTACATTTAGGGGAAAGCATTATGCAGTGTTCATGTTCAAAACATTTAAGTTAAGTTACACCACGGTGTGGAGTTTTTTTTTTTATGCAGTTCTGTGTATTTGTAATCGATTCTCTTGTGGTTAACATAAAACAGCAGGTGAGAAAAGGCAGAGGCCAGCAAGACACTGAAATCTGCCACAACAAAGCAGCACACCTTATACTTTTCTTTGTGTGATTCTTGTTTAACCTTGCTTGTTTTTCATCTGTGTTGTTTCTTCTACACGGTGAGGTTTTATTATTTAAACCAAACTCTTGTTTTATGCTGTGACTGTGTTTCCTGACTCTTTTGTCTTTGCTCATCTACAACAACTCTGTCTGTGTCTGTTTGTCAGTGTGTGTGTGTGTGGGAGGCTGGGGATAAAAGACTGGAAAGTATTGGTTTTAAAGGTGCGAAAAAAATGTTTGTGGTTTTTGTTTGACAAGCTTTAAAAGCGTGCAAGGGGGAAAAAAAGCATTGACAAATTACAGAAATATAACCCATGTGTAACGCTTATTCAGACACACCATTACATTTACACTTACTCACACAAACGCACAATTAACTGCTCAAGGAAAAGATAACATTAAAACACAGAACACTAGCTATATCGTTTTACCATCACAATGCAATGTGCGCATGGACAATAGTCTCATCACAAGGACTTGCTGCACTGCAGTCATCTTGTATAACTTCCTTTACACAAAATATTGCAGAAAGCAAAAAATGGGTTGTACTGTATGCAATGTCAGTTTTTCAAATATCATCCAGCCCTAATACGCACACACACACACGTATTTACACACCTTCACTATGTCCCCCTCTGCATACTGACACCCAGAGACATTCAAGTCTTTACAAACTGAGTAGTTTCCAAGACAAATACACAATCTGTTACATGTGTACATTTGTCAAAGCCCTAAAAATAATTCTGAGAACACTGTACTATTATGGCCGTCACATTTCAATTTTTACAGATTCATGCTGCATTAGCAGTTTATCAGACAGTCCTTTGTGAATATTTCAGAGGGCTGACTTCGCCAGAGATTGTGTGTGCATGTGTGTGTGTGTGTGTGTGTGTGTGTGTGTGTGTGTGTGTGTGTGTGTGTTTGTGTGTGGGCTCTTCAGCTTAGGATCATTAATGTGTACAAATACTACAGCCAGATCATCAAAGCCACATGTAGCACTGTACTGATACCAAGAAGAACACCTTCATGTCTATACTTAAGTTAGATAGTGTTCTGTTGTTAATATATCCTACCTGATAAATCAGGATACTGGTTGTGACACATACAGGTGATCTATGAGGTAATTGCACTTTTATAGATGATGGAATTTGAAAAACATGACAACATCTTGTCGAGAGTTAACCCAACTAGTAGCACCGTTTAAAGTAAAAAAAGCACAATACACCTGAAAAGTAGCAATGGCAGTCCTTCATGTTCCTCTTGCTCTGTGCAATTTTGACGAGAGGCATTCAGGAAATTGAGTCTAACAGCATATTGGTTTCAAAAGTGATCACATCAAAAACTGAGAGAAATACAGCACAGCAGGTAGGAATTCCAGAACACACACAACTATTCACAGCTGTCAGAGCTTCTGAATAGTACACTTTCCAATCAAAAAAAGATGAAGAAAAGAACTAAAGTTTAATCCGCCACACTTGCATGACAGACTTAGCCATTTATAGCCAGTTGTTATGTTAGTCACATTAGATATAAAGAAGGGAAAACCCTATTCTTGAGGGAGCTCTCGTAGAACCTGAGCAGCAACGAAGATCTGCTAGATAGCTACCCCTCTCCCATCTCATCCCCGGGCACGATACATTTGAATCAGAATAACAACAAATATGATATGAGGTTAAGAGGAGGGAGTTACGGTAATGTTGTTGTTGATATGTGTTGTGTTATTAGCACATCAGCAGTTAATTGGGGGTTTGATGTTAAGAGTTGGCCGATGCTTGAGACAATTCAAATTGAATTCAAATTCAAATTCAAATAACTTTATTTATCCGTTAGGAACTTCATTTGTGTGAAAGAGCATCAGTGCGCATACAACTAGACACAAAAACATCAACAGAAACACACACATACAAGTGGCTCTATTAAAAGCATGATAAATATGTCATATAGAATTGCTATAAGCGGTTAAAAGAGTGGTGTTAAAAAATAAATAAGAAATGGATCATTTGTTCATGAGCCTGGTGGATGTGGGAGCAAAGCTTGCCATGGCTCGATTAGTCCGGAAAGTGAGAGATGTGTATCTGTGGCCTGAGGGGGGAAGGTTGTAGAGATGGCAGAGTGAGTGTGTGCTGTCTGAGGCTATGTGTTGTCCTTTTACTTTTGTTTTCCTGTTGTAGATACTGATCAGTGGTTCCTGCTGCTGTCCGATTATTTTGCTGCTTGTTGTTATGATCCTGTTTAATGGGTTACGATGAATGTTTGACAGCGACCCAAACCAGGCTGTGATGTTGAAGGTTAAAACTGATTCTATAAAACATTTGTAAAATGCTGTTAGGACTGATTGGTGGACTTGAAATTTGTGTAGTTTTCTGAGGAAGAGAAGGCGCTGCTGGCACTTGGAGAAGATGGGTTTGCTGTTGGGTTGGAAGGTGAACTTGTGATCAATTATTGTCCAGAGGTATCTGTATGATTCTATATGGGCTGGTTGTTGACTGACAGAGTGGGGATGCTGTTAAGTTCTTTCCGGAAGTCAACAGCCAGTTCTTTAGTCTTTGAGGTGTTAAGGTCAAGACAGTTCAGCCTACACCATTCTGCAAAAGAATCTATCTCAGCCTGCAACTGTCCCTCTGACTCGGTGGAGTCCATAATAACGATGTCATCAGAGTATTTAATGTTATTCCTGGGCTGGTGCTCCTGCTATCATTTGTGTACAGCATGTAGAGAATAGGTGAGATTACAGAGCCCTGGGGGGCTCCTGTTGAGACTGTTTTAGATGAGCTGAGGTGACCGTTGATCTGGACCCTCTGGTTTCTATTTGTCAGAAATGAGAGGACCCAGAGGATCAGGTGTGGGTTGGTATCCAGCTTGAGCAGTTTACGACGCATCAGGTGGAGTTGCACAGTATTAAATGCACTTGAGAAGTCCACAAAGACTAGTCTAATACATGACTTGGACTTCTCAAGGTGTGCATAGGCTTCATGCAGCAGAGTTAGTACAGCATCGTCCACATCCCTGTGCTGTTTGTATGCAAACTGGAGAGGGTCAGGGGTCATACATATTGACCTCCTCCTGGAGTTGAGAAAGAACAAGCCTCTCAAAGCCTTTCATAACCAATGATGTTAATGCTACAGGTCGATAGTCGTTGTTACAGGTGGGATTGCTCTTTTTGGCTATGGGACAAACAATTGCTGATTTCCAGAGTGACAGGATTGAGTGTTCTTCAAGCGAGCGGTTGAAGAGACGGCAGAAAACACCAGCCAGCTGGCTGCAGCATGCCTTCAATAAACGGCCACAGATCCGATCAGGTCCTGGTGCTTTGTCTGTATTTGTTCTCTTCAGCATTTTTTCTACAGTGAGTTCACCTATTAGTTTCTCTCGCTCCCGTGTGTCGTCAGTCTGGTCAAATCTGCAGTAGAATTGGTTCAAACTCTCTTCCATATTGACACAGACTTCTGTCCCCCCCCATTATAGTTATTGCTTGGAGTGTTGGTAGTGTTGCCAGCCAGTGTTTTAACACCTTGCCAGGCATCCCTGGCTTTGCCTTCCTGGAAGAGCTTCTCAACTCTGTCCTTAGCAGCTTTCATTTGTTTATTCAACTTATTTTGTATGATTTTGGATTCAGTCCTATTTCCTGATTTGAATGCTATTTTCTTTTCATTCAGAGTGTTTTTCAGGGCTTTTGTGATCCATGGTTTGTTGTTAGAGAATACCTTTACAGTGCAAATGGGGACAATCATGTCCTCACAAAAAGTGATGTAGTGAGACACCACATCAGTTGCTTCCTCAAGGCTGCTCCCATTGGTCAACACCTCCCAGTCTGTGCAATCGAAGCATCCCTGTAGTGTCTCAACCACAGTCTCATCCCACTTTTTCACCACCTTCGTTGCAGTTTCATGCGGTATGCGGTATGCATGAGATGAACAACATTATGGTCTGCAGTACTAAGTGGTGGTTTGTTGTAGGCTTTATATGCGTTTTTTACATTACCATAGCAGAGGTCGATTGTTTTGTCGCCTCTGGTGGCGCAAGTAATGTACTGCTAATAGGTTGGAAGTGACTTGTCTAACCTGCAGCTGTTAAAATCCCCTAGGATGAGGACAGGGGAGTCTGGGGTAGCACTTTCAATATTGTGGACACATGAAGCTATGGTCTCTGACGCGCGTGTGACATTGCCAGAGGGAGGAATGTGAAACAAGCACGAGAGCCAGCTGACCAAACTCCCGGGGGAGGTACTTAGGTCTAAAAGATACCGCAAGCAGCTCTACGTCAGTTGTACAGCATGAGTGATTCACATTAGCAGATCTACTCCAATCCTTATTAAAGTACACACAGACCCCCGCTGTGCTTCTTCAGGCTACTCACAGTGTCCCGATCAAGTCTGAGCGGGGCTCCGAATCCGTCCAGTGAGAGCTCCGAGTCCGCTATCGTGTTGTCAAGCCAGGTTTCTGTGAAGCAGATCAGATTTGCTTCCTTGTATACCCCGCCTCTCTACCAGTGACAGCTGGGATCAGCTCAAGCACCCCGCGACCCCGAACGTGAAAAGCGGTAAAGATAATGGATGGATGTAAAAACTTGGTCAAAGTTCTTTTGAACTCAATATAATCATAGTTGTGGTTAAAGTGATTCATAAAAACAGCTGTTCTCTGTGAAAGTCGGCAGATTTCAATCTTTACAGAACTTAATATTGAACAACAACGACCTGAAGTAACCTTTCACTACCTTTCACAATCTTGAAACTAGTTCCAGGGACCATAAGTTCTGAACACTTGCGGTAGAAAACTCAACTATATGCAAGATGTGTCCACATTGTTCCTTCTCTTTGCCTGGAAATGTGATTCATGAGCCTCTGATGACTGCTTTCATTGAGATGCGCTGAGTTGACCTAATTACAACACTATATCGCCACATATGTTGTAAACCACCAAACAGGCCTGCAGAATCTCTCGCCTTTCTTCAATGCGCGAAGAATCAGATTTGTTCGCTTTTCGAGCGGTCACTTAATGCATTCTAGTTTCAGCTGATGACAAAGGTTGCATTCAAATGTCAAATGGAGCAGGGACGCCTCGTGACTAAATGTGTAGCCCTCTATGCGACAGATAAGGGCAGAGAGTTTTGTTTAGGATCAACTTAACAGGACTGCACTGCTCATGGTTTAAGCCACTATCTTTAGTCAAATCAAAATGATATTTTCTCAGTCTGAAAAGGATAAAGGGGCCAAATGAAACCAAACTAGTCTCTTTCTCCTCAGAGGCAGCGCTCAGCCATAAAAATTGACTGCTAAGATCAGCTTGTAGTCTGTTCTGCAATGCTGTGCTGATTCTCAACACTTCAGGTCTTTTTACAAACTGAAATATTGTTTAAACAGACATATAAATACTGAATATGTACACATGGGATACTCTTAATCTGACCTTGGGACAGTTTAACACTAAAGGGGATATAGTTTAACAATTAGGCAAACTTGAAAAAAGTGCATTTTGTAAGTGGAATTTTCATCCAGAAAATGTAATGTACAGTCAGTCTTTACACTTCAGAGGGAGAGCGGTGGATGTGAAATAAGTTTCAGGGCTCAGAAGCTTAATGAAGAACAGATGATGCGTACATCCTCTGTCTCGTGACAAACATTTATGAGGCTTTGAAGAGAAGACATGTAATGTATATATACAGTAAAGTACAACAATGCTCTGAACATAATATTTTAACTACTTCAGAAAATATGGCCTGTTGACTGATCTAAGCTATGTGTTAAAGACGATCAGCTGTGCATGAATGAAACTTTTTTGTTAGATATTGGGATGGATTAATGTTAATGTTACCAGATGTAGCTTCCTCCAGCTGTTCCTCAACTGTTTCAAAATATCTTCAGTGGACACTTTGACTCTTTTTGAATGCAGAACTGTTTCTACTGTTGATTGTAAAAAACAATTTAAAAAAAAGAATTAAATTTACTGCTTTTAAACAGCAGTCTATTTCACATGATAACAACAAAGTGTCATTTGTTGTTCCTTCGTTTGTATTGTGAGCCCTGTGTAAGAATGTTATGATTGTGTTTGAATATGTTGAGATAACAGAGTGTTTGACAAAGGCAAGATTAGACTAACATGAAGGAACACTGACATTTACAGTACCTGACTGTGTGTGGAAGTATCTAGTCTTTTTCATCTGAGCTTCCTCAGGAGTATCTTGTGTTTCGAGGGTGTTTTGTCTTCCCACAGTGAAGTGTCTATGAGTGATGTGGTAACACAAACACACACAGTGGCATGATGCACCTGGCTGCAGTATGACGAAAGTTTATCAGCTAGTGAATCTAGTGTAAACCATCATCACAGGTGTCTTGTGTTATTGTGTGTGCGCCTATATGCATGTGTGTAACACGTTTCCTGGCTGACACCAGCAGTGCTTTTCTTTAGTTCAACAGTGCCCCTGTCCAAAAGAGCAAAGCACTTTAACAGTAAATCAGCTCGTGCATATGCTAAGTGTTGAAGTAGCTTGTGGTAATTTTAGAAAAACACAGTAATCATATTAACTTTGAATGGAAGGAAGTATAAAATTGTTTGAATCTTCTTAGATTCTATGACTTTCTTCTTGACATACTGAAGGATAGCAGTGCTTTCCTCAGAGGGACTAAGGGCTAGGCTGGAATAAGCACATAAACATTAAAAAATAAATGTACCTACATAAGCATCAAGAATGGCAAATACAAAGGGCAAACTAAATCTGATTCTGCAAAATGTGAAGAGAAGTTATAACTTTTCCTAATTATACAAGAGATTAAATTAAACCGGAAAAAATAAATAGTTATTTAACTATAGCACTTTTGTAGAGTTAAAAAAAATGCTTACATTTTGTGGCCATGTCTAATGCTCAGCAATAGCATCCGTTTGACTTTGTCTCCCCCCTGTGGATAAGCAGCCCGTTACCGCAGAGTGAACATTGGATGTTAACAGTATGCTTGCTTACTATGCAGGCATAGATTTAAAAGACTGTATAATGTGTATGTCCTATGTGACAATAAAAATGCATTTGCTTTTATGAAAAGCTATGAGGAAAGAGGACAAAAAACAGAGGTAATGAGTGTCTGTCTTTGTGTCAACACAGAAGCAGTGGGGAAGTCCTTGTCTCTTCTGTGCACTCGGGGATGCCAACCTCAGGGGAAATCCCTCCTCCGCCTGCCACCCACGCAGCCGCCTACACAGTGGAAACTTCTGTCTGAATAAAAACAAATAAAAACACAAACAGGCAGGAAAAAAAAACGTGCTCCATCACAGAGGCTGCCTGCAGACTGCAGAGGCTTTCAGGTGAAGCTACAACGCACCTTCAGGCAGCCTTATTGATTGTTAAGAAGATAGAGAAAATGTTAGCATGTCACACTTTTTAAGACAAGTTTAACAAATTGTCCATTGCAGCATGTCATCCAATAAACAGCCGCAATGGCGCCAATAATGTTGTTGCATTAGATTTATGAAATTACAAGAAAACCAGTAGGAAAATGTTAAAACTTTCCTATTAATACAACAAGATTATATGCTACATACTTAATTATATTGACTGATGAACCATTGGCTTGCTTTTGTATGAATATACTATTTTTTATTTTCCTACTGATTTGATATTGATTAAAGTTAATGTAGACTAAAAAGTTAAAGAAAACTATATGAAGTACAAAACGTTGATAACAAACAGAAAGTACACAAATATTGGTGACCGCAGGTACAGGATTAAACCAAGACCAGTCACCAGCCAGGCATGTACATTGTGATAGGTATACAGACACATGTGCCACATATGAGTATGCAGAGAAAACATGCACCAGTGTTTGCAGCAGTGGAACATGTAGAGTTCCTCACGTGTGGGCAGAGGCAGCAAGAACGGGATGTTCTTTTTGGTGAAAACATGTCACACACACAAGCAGAGCAAACACAACACAATCTGATGTTCATAAACATTCTTCACAATGCACAGGCACATGGATGCATAAAAGTAAACAGGCAATACAACACAATGAGCTGACAGTTCTACGTGTGTGCATACACACGATAAAGAGGCACATTCACCGCAACACAAAAAAGAAAGCTGGTTAAGTGTTCATGGTCGTGTTTGGGTGTATGTAGTAGTAAGTTAGAGACAACTTGACTGCTTCACCTAACCAAATATGTTGTTGACTCGTATTGTAGTTCTGTACCTTGTATCTATTGTAGATGTAATTTAATAATCTTTTTTTTTAAATTATTTTTACCTTTTATTATTTTTTTAAACTATTGGTGAAACAAAATATATATTTTTTATGACTAAAGATGATAAAAACATGAATTAAGGCACAATTTAATTGCCAACAATGCAAAGCTCCAAACTTTTTTTTTTTTTAAATGGGAGGCTGATGTGATTCATCCTTCAAGCAGCTGCATCTTCAGGACTGCAAATACAAAGCGTTTAATGACCTGTGTAACGCTGCTGAAACAGGAGGTGTAGCTAGTTGGCAATAAGTCCCGGGATAGCTGGTTAGCATCAGTTAAACAGACGACAAAGTTGGGGATTTCCACACAGCACTTTTATTCTGTTTTACTAAACGGACCATACAAAGCCAGGTCAGCACGGCACTATATATCCTGATCACACATGACAGGTAAAAATAGGCTATTATCCTGCACCAACTCGTCACTAGAGTTTTTGGAGAGTCCTCTTGTGATCGACATACAAGATGACTGACATAGATAGACTTTCTCACCCACACACTTAAACAAAACAGAGACACCACCTTGTGGCGCTATTTGGTACTACTAATATATTCTGACTGTTACATATTCCCCCCTGGTGAAAAGAAGGCTGTCCCCAGCCGCACAGAGCCGAAGAAGCAACCAACCTGCAATTTTACATACTGCTACACATAGACTTAATGAAAAGTTAGCAGATACACTCAGGGAAAGAGATAATGTTCAGCATACTGATATACATATCAGCAAACAGAATATAAATTGAAAAACAAAACACACTATACAGTGTTACAGTAAAAGAATAGTGCAAAATCCCTATTTTCCTAGTTTTCCATTCTCTACACATGTTCCTCACAGAAACCCAAAGAACAATTCTGCCGGGAATAAAAGAATTAGAGTATTTCTCAATTAAAGCACATAAGAATCTCAACCTGTGGCAAAACCTGAACCACATAAGCAGGATAAACATCAGAAACAGTATAGTAAACGAAACACATTAACAGAGGAATGCAGATTTTGACTTTTAACACTTCTGCTTGCTGTTTTTTTTTTCACATAACATAACAAACCGACTGCCTACTTCAAGTCAAGTCTGTCAGTATGGTAAGAGTTTGTCCATCTGCTGCCTGACCAGCCAGATGTGATTCGTGGGCAGGGTCTTGGTCTGAAGTTGTATCGTCCAGTACAGTCAGGGTCAGGGTCAGACGCAACTACAGTGTCACGGTTCTCAGAGTCAGACACAGGGTCAGTGTCATCAGGCGTGTCATAGTACATGTCTGCAGCAGTGAGGTCAGCTTCAATGTCAGTCTGGGCGTGAGGCAAATCATTGTCCAAGGCCTCAGGGTCATGCTGCTCCTCAGTCACCGGAACATCGCACCTGTTGGAGGAAGAAGAGTCCCACGTGTGGAAAGGTTGCAAGTTCACTACATGAAAGACACCAGCATCAGTACCAGTGTCCAGGTTAGACAGTCTGTAGTTTACCTCACCCAGCTTCTGACTAACACGTAGTGGGCCTGTGAACAGGGGTGCAAGTTTAGCCGTAAAGTTAGACTGTGCGTCAGAACTGGGGTGGGATTTCACTCTAACAAGGTCACCCACAGCAAAGGTAGCCTGACGACGTCTCAAGTCATAGTAATGTTTTTGTCTGTTATGACTGTGGTCAAGAGCTGCTCTGGCATGGTCATGTGCTTCCTGGAGGGAGGCTCTGAGAGTCTCCGGGTAGAGGATGCTGGGCTCATCCACACCGTCACAGGATGGTTGTGTTATGAGGTCGAGTGGTGTGTCCAGCTCTCGACCATACAGCATCATTGAAGGGCTGAGTCCAGTGCTGTCGTGGGGGGCTGTACGGAGTGCAAAGCAGATCTGGGGAAGAAACTTGTCCCATGATGTGTGCTTGTCACCAACATAAGCTCGTATAGCAGTTTTTAGAGTTCGATTAACACGTTCCGTGGCATTCGTTTGAGGGTGGTACGCTGTGGTGAGCCTGTGCACAGTCCCAAGGGTTGAAACAACATGCTCAAACAACCTACTCACAAAAGGCGTACCTCTGTCAGAGATAAGGTAAGTCGGGGCACCATGCCTGGAAAACACCTCGCTGACAAACTTTGAGGCTGCTACTTGCGCTGTTGCTTCTCTGACTGCACACACCTCAATCCATTTGGAAAAATAGTCAACAAAGACTAGCAAGTAAGCATTTCCGGATGCAGTGCGTGGCAACGGTCCAACAAAATCAACTCCTGTGTACTCCCAGGGCTTCTGAGGCAAGATGGGAACCATGAGACCAGCCGGTTTTCTCTGACACGGCTTGGTGAGCTGACACACTGAACAGGAGGTGACATATCGCTTCACATCTGCAGCCATTTTTGGCCAGAAAAATCTGAAACGCAGCCTTGCAAGAGTCTTTGAAACACCAAGATGACCAGCAGTGGGGTGGTCGTGCTAATAATTGAGCAAGGTGCCACGGCTCGATGTGGGGGCATAGAGTTTCAGGTCCTTTAATGGATGCAAACCACATTTTGATTTTGGGTCTTTGTAGTACAGCAGGCCGTCATAAACGACATACTGATGAGGGCCACTTTCATCTGTGTCCACATGACCGTCTTTTTCAAGACCTTGGAGAAGTTGACCTGTTACTGGGTCATCCAGCTGTAGGTGCTTTACATGAGACGATCCGAAAGCAACAACACAGGTGGCAGGTTGCGAAGATCCAGACTGCCAATGACAGCGTAGTCTGGTAGGATATCTGTGGGGGCATTGTCGGAATGGGGTAAGGGGTTGCGAGACAATGCATCTGGCACATTGTTATGTGTACCAGGCTTGTGCACAATAGTGAAGTCAAAATCTTGAAGTCTTAAGGACCACCATGCAAGGCAGCCAGAGGGGTTAGGCCGGGACATTAACCACCGGAGGCTGCTGTGGTCTGTGAAGATAGTCACGTGGAGGCCCTCCACATAAGGCCTGAAATGTTCAAGAGCCCAAATCACAGCTAAACACTCTTTCTCTGGTGTAGAGTAGGGCTTTTCAGCTTTGTGCAGGGAGCGACTTGCATAAGCCACAACAACCTCACGACCTTCCTCGTCTTTCTGCATCAGGGCTGCACCCAGGCCAAGGTCGCAAGCATCAGCATGAATGAAAAATGGACAAGTGAAATCAGGAAACCGTAAGACAGGTGCTGATGTAACAGATTTTTTCAGAATGTCCATGGATTCCTGACATTTATCATTCCATTGAAAAGTTGTGTCCTTCCTTGTGAGCGCATGAAGAGGCTCAGCATGGTGTGCATAATCCTGAACAAAACGACGATAGTATCCCGTCAGTCCGAGGAATTGTCTGACTTGTTTCACAGTGGATGGATTCTCAAAGTCCATTACTGCTTTGATTTTTTCCATATCGGGTTTTATGCCTGAGGGCGTGATGCGGTAGCCTAGGAAGGTCAGCTCACTCAGACAGAACTGACATTTCTTTAGTTTCAGAGACAGACCAGCGGCTTTGAGTCTTTTGAGCACTTCCTCGAGATCAGTCAGGTGCTCTTCGAAAGTGGGAGAAGCAATAACAATATCATCGAGATACACTGCACATGTCTTGTAGATGAGACCAGCAAGTACACTGTTCATTAGTCTTTGAAATGTGGCTGGTGCGTTGCAGAGACCAGAGGGGAGGACACAAAACTGAAAAAGGCCACAGTGTAATATGAAGGCTGTTTTTGATCTGGATTCCTCTGCAACTGCCACCTGCCAATATCCACGAGCCAAATCCAGTGTTGTGATGAACTGCCCTCTTGCCAGAAAATCAAGCAACTCGTCAATACGAGGCAGGGGGTAAGAGTCTTTTTGTGTGACCTGGTTCAAACCTCTATAGTCCACACAGAATCTTGGGTCCCTGTCAGGTCTGTTAACGATCACAACTGGGGCAGCCCAGGGGCTGGTAGACTGCTCAATGATTCCGTCTTTCAACATCTGCTCTACCTGTTCTTCTATAAGTCTTTTCTTCGCAGGAGAGCTGCGGTAGGGAGGGAGATTTATTGGCTTTTCCTGACCTGTATCAATTGTGTGTTCCGTCAGGGAAGTGTGTCCAAGATTACCATCAAACATGTCACCAAACTGGGTAAGAAGACTGAACATGGCCTCTTTCTGTTGTCCCTCGAGGTTCGCCTCATCTATTTTTGTCACCAGTGAAGATTGTAGGGTGTCCAAGGTCATAATAGTGTCTTTTTCAATCAGTGGTTCAACTGTATAGTCCACAACCTCATCAACAGGACAAGGAATTTCATCCATAAATACAGTTCTGGAGGGGATGTGGATGGTAATCGAGGCTCTGATCATAAAATCCATTCCTAGAATGAAAGGAGTTGACAGGTTATGGATTATGGCAAAACGCTGGTAGAAGCGCTTGTTCATGAAGCCGATGGATAGCCAAGTGACACCATCAGGGGTGCAGGGAGCGTTGTCTGCAAGGCTTACAGGTGGACCCACCCACTGGCGTGTTTTGGTTGGATAGGCATTATACACTCTGACGAAGTCTGCTCGTACAGCTGAAAGGGTAGCTCCTGTGTCCAAGGTGGCCTCCACAGACACAGAATTAAAGTTTATTTTTGTCCTCAGCGGTGTGTTCCAGGGAGCCTGAGAATCAGAGTCCTCGACATGGCCTAGAACATGTTTCTCTTGTGGGGGTGTGGTCAGTGGTTGAGGCTCAATTAGCGTCTAGAGGGAGGATTGCCTCGTTGAAATGTCCTCCCTCCCCTGAAGTTTCCCGGCTGTCTGGTCGGCAGTAGGGAGTCTGCTGACGTGCCTCCTGAATTAGGTCTTCGCTCACCTCTGTCTGGGGTCAGATTTATTAGGGGGGTGGGCTTGGGACTGACCTGAGATCTAGTGGGGGGTGCTGGCATATGTGATTCAGCGTTGCAGCTCGGGCAAGTACGAGACGTAAACCCAGGCCGAGAGCATTTGAAGCAGTAGGGCTCATTGGTCTGGTTTCTCCTGAACTGGGTAGGAGGCTGGTTGCCTCTCGGTCCAAGGACTGCATGCACCTCATGAGCTCGGAGCAACAAGTCCATTACTGAAAAGACAGGCATGCCATACAGTGCTACTCTATATTTTTCGAGAGAATGTTTGCATACCAGTTCAATCTGTTCTTGTTCAGGGGGTGGGCTCTTCAATTTGTTAAACTCACTCAACATATGAGCCACAAATATCGGAAGGGGCTCATCAAGTGCTTGAACACGGTCAAGAATGCCTCTCAGGACACGTTCCTGGTTGTCAGATGGCAGAAAAACAGTTCTGAAGAGCTGGCAGAATTGAGACCATGTGACGACGTATGAACTGAGTGCCTTGAACCATTTGCTGGGCTCTCTAGCAAGGAAATGTGGCAGTTCGTTTAATATTTGTACATCAGTCAGGTTCAATGAAGATCTGTAAGTGTTGACTTGATGTAACCAGTCTTCAGGGTGCACTTTATTATCACCAGCAAACACAGGGGGCTCTAGCTTAGCATGATACAATGCAGCAGCAATCATCCTGGATGTGTTGCTGAGTTCGAGTGAATGTGTCGGAAGGGAAAAGTCTGAATGACCTGCTTGAGCTCCAGAATAGGGTTTTGAATCCAGGAGTGTTGGCTCTGGGATGGTAACAGCAAAAAAAAATTATAGCGATGAAAAGTCGTTTTACTGTAAAGCTCAATATTCACTGGTGAAAATAAAGTAAGATTACTGTCCTACTCAGCGAGAATAATGTTAGCTATAACATGTAGATGTACAAAAAAACATGAATTTTCAGTTATCCAGTCAGAGTCCTCTACTTACTCAGTCCAGTAAATTCGGTCAATTCACTTAAGAGTGAAAAAGGTCCATAATCAGAGGCATAATGAAGCTTGGAGGCATCCAATCCCACTTATGGACAAGTTATGAATGGCCTTTTAATGCTGCTTGAACATGGACTTTGTCAAGCAGACTTGTAAAATCCTTCGATGCTTTTATGATGAAGCAAAAACATATATCCGAAGCCGTAGAAACGTGGCATGCTTCAACAATCCAAACGTGCACGGTCATGGTTAGCATAGCTCCAGGAGAAGTTAGCTTGAAACATAGCACGGTACACGTCCGGGAAAAACAGTCAAAAATCCACTCACACCGACTTTCAAGGTGAAAAATATAGAATGATGTCCGGTCCGGTCTGTACTTTTGGTAAAGGTGTTGAGTTGAGATCCAGAGAACGATGTTTGGGCGCCACTTGTAACGCTGCTGGTACAGGAGGTGTAGCTAGTTGGCAATAAGTCCCGGGATAGCTGGTTAGCATCAGTTAAACAGACGACAAAGTTGGGGATTTCCACACGGCACTTTTATTCTGTTTTACTAAACGGACCATACAAAGCCAGGTCAGCACGGCACTATATATCCTGATCACACATGACAGGTAAAAATAGGCTATTATCCTGCACCAACTCGTCACTAGAGTTTTTGGAGAGTCCTCTCGTGATCGACATACAAGATGACTGACATAGATAGACTTTCTCACCCACACACTTAAACAAAACAGAGACACCACTTTGTGGCGCTATTTGGTACTACTAATATATTCTGACTGTTACACCTGTAACCCAGAGAAGGGGGTTTGGAGGTTGTTGTCACTGTATGTATAAGCAGCTGTGAGTTTTATCAACTTTTAAAGTATGCGGAGTAAAGGTACAATGTAGCTAGCATGAAACAAAAATATTCACAAGTTTCGCGTGTACAAAACTCAATTAACTGTCTGCACTTATTTCTAACGAACAGTGAGGTGATTCTTTAAGAACTATTCGACTACGTCTCACTTGCTGAGGGTGTTTTGTGTATTAAAACATGCTAGTGGGGTTACAGTACTTGTAGAGCATGGGTATGGTTGCAGTTTGTGTTTGTGTTGGGCTAGCATGTTTTGGGTATATGGGGCCCTGTCTAGGTAGTCGAGGTGGGCAGCCATCTTGTTTCCGCATTTGAAAGTGACGCACATTAAAGTGAAATAGCCTTTATTAAAAAAAAAAATTGGAGAATAAATGACAAGGTTTTTAAACTTACATCTGAACCATATAGACATCATTGGTTAATATCCGTTGCAATAAACCACTGGTATCTCTGTGATATCTGTTTATGCTAATACAAGGACATTTTGCCAGTTTGTCTTCGGCGGATGTAGGCTACGTCAAACTTTTGTAGCAAACTATCCTTGGCGCCATCTGATAAAGATGTAACGGAAAGTCAAACTTTACTTTTTTAACTTGTTCGCCATCAGCAAGAAACAACTTCATGAGAGTTTTTGAAATCTGACAGATGTAATGTGCCGTCTTGCTGTGTCGATAAATAATTGCCATAGACCAAGGGAAATGGTTACATTTAAATGCACAGACCGGATAAACATTAGCTGCAATGAATCGAGCAGAATCAAGGTGTATCCTTTCAAAATAAAATCATAAGCCTTGATATTTACTATTTGGGTAATGTAGCCTACACACAAAAAAGTCGACCTAATCCTTTGTATTATTGAATATTTTGACTGGTCCTAGAGTAGGCCTGTGAAATTTCTAACGTTTGAATACAACTGAATAATACTGAAATTAGTTTGAAAACTATTGATTAACCAGCCTATATTGTTTACATGGTCATTTTTTAGGGTTTTTTATGCAATTAAACAACCCCAAATGTTAAACTTATTCCTGAGACAAAGGAAATAGGCAACTAAACTCCAAACAAATTGCCTTATTTTTAACATGATAGAAATGAAACACCTATAGGCCTATTATTTAATTCCTAAATGTTTCAAAAAAAGCCAATCCATAATTAAACATGTCAAATTTATTTTTGTTTTTATATAGGCCTGTGTGAAAGTTTCCAAAACAAGTTAAGTTGCACAAGATGTGTTCTTTTAAGTGTAGAGGTGTCTGTGTGTATACATTTGTTATATTTTCTGTTGTTAATTTAAAGTAGTGATTTCAGTCGGGACTTTAACTCTAGATCAAAAATGTATTCTATTAATCCACGCGTTTGTTTTGATTTGGAGGCGGACGTGATGTGACGATTTACGTTTAATTTCGCACAGCATTGTGGGTGGTAAATACAATTCATTTCCTGAAAGCACGCATCCGATCCATACTACATGAAATCCGGAAGTTAGTATCCATACTGAAATGTTCAGTATACTGAGGTGGACCCAAAAAATGCATACTGAATAACCACAAAAGTTCAGTATACTGAAACTCCCTACTGAAAAGTACGTACTGCCAACTGAACTGTGACAATTCGGAAAGGGCTATAGGCTGCCATTTCTCACACAAGCAGCCATCTTCACTCTACCAATATTAAAGAAAGCTTTAGCCCATGCCCTCAACTCAAATGTCTACTGACACCAAGCATCTGCCCTCTCAGACAGTAAAAAACATCAGCTTTCACCAGTACCTGCTAATTGTGTAGCTTGACAGCTGTAGACCTCAGCACCACCTCCAATGTCCACCAATCTGCAATCCCACAGCTCCACCAGCATCTACCTCCACCTTTACAAATATTTAATAAATATAAAAAATTACAAATAACTAAAACAGCTTTCATGTGATGTTGTTAAGGTCATCATTTCTGGCAACAGTTACGAAAACACAGGTAACTATTACCAGCAATCAAAATACAATCCAATAGAAGCTCTTACAATAAGTGAGTCTGCAGTGTGATTTTATGGATTCTTTTTAGTTTTTGGTCAACATTGGAATTTTATGACATTTTATAGTCTTTTTAATGGAAGGGGAATATACATCTCAATGCATATAAAACCTATGCTGTCAAAAAAAATGCATTAACTCAAGAGTTCATTTCTGACAATTAAGGGTCAAATGCTGTTAGTTGATATTTTGGACTTTCTGTAATTAGTGATATTTCAAAATAGAGGTAAAATGACAAATAACAAGATCACTTGATTGAAGTCCAACACATTTGTGGGATTTTGTTTGTTCTTATTCAGTTTGGAAAAATAAAGTTATATTTAAAGTTACACATCACAATTTTGATAAAAATAAAGTAATAAAACTAGAATATATTTTGAATCACTTATCAGCATGTCAATATCAATATTTGTAAAATCACTGAACTCTTTGGATTTTACTGAAACACAAATGGCAACCAGCTCACACTTTTTGGTTTTAGTGTTTTAGTTTTACAAATAAATCCTCTACAAATAAGTAACATGGAACAAAATAACAAGTCATTATAACACAAACTCTCAGTCATACCTTTTTGTCTTTAAAAACAGGCACTGATTCGGATAGCTTTGGGTTCTCTGAAACTTTCGGAGCCTTGGGGTTTTTTGTGTTAACACAACAGCGACACATGTGACTTTAAAAATAACCCCTTTCCTTCATCATTTGCAAACCGTCATAGTAGTTAAGTAGTGGTGATGCACATGTTGCAAGTGGGGCAAAATCTTTTCTTCACACGATGCTGTGCTGAGCAGAAGCAGCAGGGGGTCAAAGTTGTGAAGCTGAGTTAGCTTTGTTCCTCTGACAGCGTTTGACCAACATGGCAGCTGCTAAGAGCACGGCGCTGAACATGAAGGAAGTCCCGCTGATGAAGAAGGTGGCTGCATAGTTTCCTGTCTTGTCTACAAACCAACCTGGAGACAGAAGTCAGGAAAGATGTGTTAGCATCGATGAAAATTAACTGTCTTTAAAATCTCTGTAAAATGGACTTGAAAATCTTCAAATTATGATAGTTAAGAAGTTAAGAAACTTAGGGTTGAAACCATTCCTAGAACAGTTGGGGGATGTTTTGATTGACATCTGTTTGGTTTTGTTTACAACAATGTGGCAGCATGGGACATTTAATGTTAAGAAGCGCTTAACAGAATGTTTGTGTCATCTGACTCAGAGTTATAGGGGGAAACAGGAGCACTGACATCTGGAAAGATTACATACAACTGAATTTAAAACTAAATAATAACTCTATTGCATTAGCAAGTTTTAAATTAAACTCCTCCTCCCATTGGTCCTTTGCCCAAGAAGGACTCTAACATTGAGCGTTGACTTTTGTAACAATAAGCCAGTGTTACCACGCCCAATCAATGTCCATTACAATGAACATTTACAGAAACATAATATTGTGATTTTGGTATTTTACAATGCCTACTGTTAAGTACATACACTATACATTATTTAGTGTTTATGTTCACATCCCTGCTACATTAAAACGTTGAAAGGTAATTGTGGATTTGTCTTTCCATTGCCTTTAAGGGGGGCTTTCACAATTTTCCATCCTTGTGTTACTCAATTAAATAACTTTACACACACAGTTTTGTAATGGGGGACATTATGAGTTGTAAAGCTTAGAGCTTAATGCAGATTGATAAAAAATCTGCAGATGTTATTCCCTGTAAAAGGTTAGTGTAATAATCGCCTTGGACCTTCTGATTTATTTCATTGATGAAAAAAAAATCACATAAAACAGATTGTGATTCAGTCATCACCTTTTGAAATAAATTTGCACTTACCTCCTAATGGTGGGCTGACCAGGTAAGGGGCAGCATGCAGGAAGTAGACCACACCAAGAGCGCAGGTCATGTAAGTGGGACCCACGACATCAGAGGTCACCACTGGGATAAGTGCTACATACGCCCCGTCAAAGTACCCGTATATCATGGAAAACGTGACCAGGAGGGAGAAGGAGTTGAGGAGAGGGAGGCACATACAGCAGAGGCCCTCCATGGCAATTGCCACCATGTAGGTCAGCATGCGATAGCTCCTCAGAAACCTAGAGGGAGGGTAATCTGTCAGAATTGAGCTTGATTCAAATGCTGACACAAAAAAGTAAACCTTTCCAATCCCTCTTACTTTCTGTCTGTGATCCAGCCAAAGGTGATGTTACCCACAATGCCACTGACTCCAAATATGGACATGAGGAAGGCGGCCTCCTGATAACCCACCCCCACACTGAGGGCATAAGGGACCAGGTAAACCACTGGAGTGCTGCAACCATAAGCCAGAAACAGAAGGGACACAGACAGAAACAGGAAGTCCGGTAACAGAAGAAATCCAAACTCCTCGGGTAGAAATCGACGACTGAAGGATGTTTTTGTGTCCAGTAAAGCCTCGGTAGAAGGGCTATCAGCGTCATCCAACTTATGGGGATCCAATTGTTTGGCTTCTGTTAGTCCTGAATCTTCTTTCTTTACAATGTTTGCCTTTTTCAAGGTTATACATTTAAAGTCCTCAATGATGTTACAATTTGATAGTTTGGGATTTGAGGGTCCGATCTCTCCCAGCAATGTCTCTTGTTTTGAGTTTTTAGAATCCAGCCTTGCTGTTATACAGTCTTTCTCCAGGTTTGCCATATTTTTTTCCAATATCCTTTAGATGGAAGAAAAAATAATTTCAAAAAAGAGTGATAGGTATCAAGAAACAGGCTATGGTACATTACTTCAAAGATTGATATGTTAAATCAGTTTCTAGTGGAAGTTACATGTCAGTTGATTAACCATGGAGCTAGTGACAGAACACAGTTTGCTTAGCTAAACATAAAGCTAAAAGCAGAGGGATAAAGATTACCTGTCTAGTTTTGCCAAATCTAGTATTTAGTGCACAGGTATGAACATCAGTATCAATCTTCTTAGGAAGATCAACAGGCATGTATCCAAAAATGTCATTAGGAAACAAGTCCCTCAACAGATAATCAAATAAAAATATATTTGACAACGAATGCAAAATTTCCTGTTATTCTAAGAATGTGCTGCCTCACTGTTCATTTAATTAAAAACATTAGCTATGTTAGAACCTTGTATGGGCACAAACAAGAAGTCTCAACTAAATAATTATGAATCAACTTTCCTTTAAGTTCTCGTATAAACATAAAGAAGCATCGCCATGAGAGACTCCAAAAATGAAACATCTCAGTAGTACAGTTCGGGCTTACCTTTCACCTCCTTTTGATCCAAGTGGCCTCATGAGGGCGCCACAGACACACAGATTGGAAACAAACCCTCCCAGCACAAGCAGAGCTCCTCTCCAGGAGTAACGCTCAATAAGCAGCTGGACTGCAGGAGCCAAGATGAAGGTCCCAATGCCATTACCTGAGGATGAGGTGAAACTGGATTTGATGGGATGGAATGAGGCGAGGAGAGTGAAAAAGAGGTACAGGTAGAGGAACTTCAAGACAGACAGGGGGAAATGCACAAAGGAAGTAAGATAAGATAAGATAAGATAAGATAAGATAAGATAAGATGAGATAAGATAAGATAAGATAATCCTTTATTTATCCCACAACGGGGAAATTTACAGTGAAAGAGTAGAAGAGAGAAGATGTTTACGTAGTGTTTGAATGACAAGTAAACAACTAAAAACAAGAGTAAGGATGTCTCTACCGGAAAGGGCGATTCCATAGGCCAGAGCTTTCCTATCACTGAAGTACCTTCCAACCATTGCTACAGATGGTGTGTAGCTGAGAGCAAAGCCAATACCTGTAAAAGACAGATGAAGTGGTTTTGAGTCCAGCAAAACCTGCCAGATGATGCAAAGTCCCCTGATACACCCCGCAATAAATGCCTTATACTAAATGATATATGAGGTTATACATTCTTGTTATTGAAGACTTTTGATTTTGTCATTGTTAAAAATATAAAGAGGACAGAGGATGATGTCAGTGGTGACAATTAACAAACTAGAAATTAATGGAAAAAAAGTTTGACTTCAAAAATGTTGAAGATTTTTATCAAATAATGACTTCACATTTCTCGAAAATTTTCATGAAAAAATTTGGAAATCAAAAATTAAGAAGATTTTAATTAAAAAATGTTAACTTCAAACATGTCGAAAATTTTCATGAAAAAATGTTGACTTCAAAAATGTTTAAAATTTCCTGGAAAAAATTGACTGCGAATTTCTCCAAAATTGTAAAGTAATTAAAATGATTTCATTGCTGATGTGGGGGAAACATGAGGAAGATGAGGATGAAGACGAGGACTTTCTGGAAAGGGCTGCCTTAGTATTATAAGTTAGCAATATCAACTTACTAACCTGCATGATAAGCTCTGGGGATCGGGCTCACCTTTGCTACTGTCTGCTGCTAACTAGCAAGAGCGGTGTAATAATGTATCCGCAGTAATGTTAAAGGAATGTGACTCACCATTGATCAAAGCTGAAGAGTTTTGTAAATCCACAGATGTTTTTGTGGTGTCTATGATTTGGATTTTCATTGTTTGTGGTTGTTAGAGTGTCCTGTGTGTATGCATGCGAGTCATTCCTTCTTAATCTACAGAGTTCATTGTTCATTTAATACACCCCTATTATCATATGCTGTGGTTTTATCACCAGTGAAAATTAGAGCTTCAAATGCCCAACTTCAGTGTAAACTGTCGTAAGACAAAATCCCAAGCCAGTTCAAACAAAGAAGATGTAATGGTGAATATTTTGAGACAGAAACTCCAGGTTTTCAATCAAATCAATCAAACTTTATTTATATAGCACCTTTCAGACGAATTAAATTGCAGTTCAAAGTGCTTTACGAGAGTGCAGAAAAGTTATTGAGGAAAAAGTAGTTTATAAAATCATTGCTAAAAAAAGGTTTTGAGATGCTTACATTAACAGGCAACAGTAAGTTTACTCTGGTGGTGAGGTGTCTGTGTACCTGTGAGGATGCCCATGGAGATGTATAGATGTTCCAGAGAGGAGGCGACGGAGCTGAGGACCAGACCAGCAGAGGACAACAGACCTCCCAGGGTCACTGTAGCTCTGCAGGAGAGACGGTGACCAAGGAAACTACCCAAAGGAGCTGAAGACACAAGTTGTGTGCATTAGTCATTGAGCACTGATTGAGGGTGGAATGTCAGCCCATATATTCTCTTACAGGGTTTGACATGTGTGTGATATAAAACCTTGACGCTTAAAGACAGGATTTTGTTTTCTTAAGGGCAGGATACTGCATTTTATATAAACTGATCTCCATTTGTCACAAAACACTTTCTACAGTTACTAGTTGTATAATCCTGTATCTGGTCTATTTTATAATACTTCAGTCTGCATCTATGTATTTCTAGATTAACATAAAAGAACAAAAAAGTATATACATTACACTTTTCTTCCTTAAATATGGTACGTGCAGCATGATTCGCTTTCAGATGAAACAGATAATCTCACCACAAAGCATGGTGGTTGAGTCGACCAGACTGTAGATCCATGCGGTTGTTGAGTAATCTTTCTCAAAGTGCAGCTGGAACTCCACAAAGAACATGGAAACACACCTGGAGATGGAGGAGGCCGGATTATATGAATGTTTCCAGTGACAGTTAACACAATTTCTCATAATATCATTTGACAAATGTCTCTAGCTCACCGATGAAGCACTTAAGTTATACTTAAACTCTTATAATTAAACGTTAAGATTTGATGTAAATATGTTGTTTGTTTGGAGTTTCCATCTTGGGAAAGGGATTCCGCCTGACACATTGGGTATATTTTGTGTTAGCGTTAAGCACTTCCTCAAGAGAAGATCAAAACAGCTTTGAACGAGGTCATAAACTGGTCACGTGCTTTGTGAGTCTGTCACGTTTTTGTTTACAGTACTCTAAAACAGTATTCCATTTAAAGAGTTAGTTCAAGGGTATAAAGGTTGAGAACAGACCTTTAAGAATAGGTTGGAATGGATGACTCTCTCCTTTCAAAGCAGTCAATATAAACGGTATGTTTCACTGCTGGGTGTCTTTTTCATTATATAATCTAAGTCACCCAGTTTATGGCTGTCATTCATATTCACCAATCAAACAGTGCTGTCCTCCATGACCTTTATTTTTATGACTTCTATAATCTATTGTGTAACCAAAGAAAAGTTACTCCCATGTGTCATGGCATCCCACCAGAGCAGATCAGATATCGATCAGAAAAACTATCATTCAAAGTAGAGATGTTCTGATGCCAAATGTTATTTTTTATTACAAATGTAATAAAGAGAAGCCCTTCCCGTTTATAGTCAGTATATAACATGATTCAGTATATAAAGCTATAAAATAATACAGCTCGGTTTAATCCTGTTTTATTCTACTTATTTGTGTGCTTCAAGGTTCAAATGGTCAAAAGGCAATGGCAGAAGTCAAATGCAAAACAACAGCGTACAGTTGCGTCAAATTTTCACAAAGTTGGAAAATCTCAGCAGGAAGTGAGAGTCCTACTGGATAGAAAGTGTCAATGCTGAATTTAATAGTTTCAACATGATGCCTGAATGTCACAAAATTCTGCAAGTCGAAAAAAGTTACAAAAGCACTCACAGGGAAAGTCATGCAATCAGGAACAAAACAAAAACCAGGCAAAAAATAAATATGTACAGTATTTGGATGTTTATTTTCCAACTAAAAGTAATCTCCTTGTCCAGTATTGTTCCAGGTGTGAGTGTTATGTGTTCAATGTTCTCCAAGTGTTCCTTTTATAAGAGCTCAGATCTTTTACAAGCAGTAAAATATCTTCTAGAGCCTTTAAATCCAAGATATTTTACTAATGAATAAAAGCTCCACCATCTATGTTAAAACTTCAGTGAGGTTTTCTTTTTTGTGTTGATATCCTGTCAGACCTGAGGCTTCATCTTATTGAAGTTATCCCAGTATGGGAGGGTTTTATGCTGCTGGTGACATTACTAACAAGTCACAAAATGTCTGGATAGTCGGACAATTTCACAGATAAACACTTGTGTAAATTTACCTGGTCACTGCCCGGATGCAGATTGTGGCAAGAAAACATCCAGCAACAATCATCCAACCCCAGCCTCCTTCAGGAGGGGTCGCCACCTCTGACACCCTTCTGCCTCCCTCCAGCTTCTCCCTGCTGACTGTCATCGCTCCAGCCAATCACGCCGCAGGTGATCATCAGCAGCTGGAAGTCCCAAATCCACTCCTTAGTTTTTCATTGACTGAGATTGTTCTGTCACAAGTTTAAAACAGATACAAATTAAATGGGCAGAACATTAAACAATGAGTGTCATTGTCATATATAGAGATAAAGCTCCTCTTCTGTCCTTCATCAAATGTATTTTTCACTGTAGAAGATAAGGTGTTTCATGAGCATTTTTCAAGTTGAAATACACATTTCACAAGTTTCAACAAATTAATGCAAGCTAACAAACATGAGTGTAAATTAAAAAAAACATCGGTGCTGTTATATAAGTGGAAATATTATAACCAGACGACAGTATCTTAGAGCTTATTACGTGTAAAACTGTTTACACAGACTGCTGCTATAATAGTGCTAGTATAGTTTAATACAATATTAATAGTATTATTTCTATAATAGACAATTAAATATGTTGATGTAGATGACAGTGCCAGATTACCTTAACAAGAAAGGACACTTTTAAAGAACAAATATGAAAAACGGCTGGGCTAAATGAATGACTCTAATCAGATTTAACTGAGACAAGTTAAGTAAGCAGTGTGGACTTACTTTCTGTAGATCTTGCTTGTTGGTATTTGATTATCATACTGGAGGCTAAGCACTCTTGATATCTCTAATGTATGTAAAACGCCTGCAGTTTGTGTTTCCATTTGAAAAGAACAGACGTTCATCACAAGCTGGGCTGGGATGCCAAAGTGGCATCTCAGCCACTTTGGTCTAAGACTTGAGGTCTTAGCCCTAAAGATATACAATCAGGAATCTGAAAAAAAAAACAGTGTACTGCTATGTGTGTATGTGTGTGCAATGTGTGTTGATAAGAGCCTTCTTGGCGTGGCAGAGAACCTCAGTGACATGAAAGAAAACTTTTCTCTTAAACAATAAAAAAAAAACACACTGACTTATCTGTGCCTTACAGTTACTCACATGCTTCTCTCATGCTTCAGGTAAAACGTAATAAACACATAATGTGAAGTGAAAGTGAAGAGTGAGTTTACTTACATCCAGTCTCTCAGAGCTCCTCCATGAAATCGCTCAGCTCTGCTCGGGTAGAAGAACAGGAGATACAATGAACATAACAATGAAGAAAGAGAGTCCTCCTGCTGTGTGTCCTGTAGACACCATGTAGGTGCTACTGCAACTACGCAAACTCAAGAGGCCAGAAGTCAGAGGGAGGAAGGTACTGTATGTCCCCAAATACTCTCTCAAACAGTACCAACGTGTCTCTCTCTAGCCCTTTGAAAGTGTTTCTTTTTTTATTATTGCTACATTACATAACTATTGTGCGTTTATAGGCTATAGTCTGGTGCAATAATTAGTCTATCGCTTTTCAAACAATTGCTAAAGATATTTTATATTTATATTTACTCATATTCTGGCCTACGCCTTTAACATAAAAGTCTTGGTTCTTTCTGTGGGATTTCTTAACTGTATATTCTTTATTGAAGATTACAGTAGCCTATTACTTAATACACTTATGGTATTTCCAAGTTTCTCTGATGATTATATAATTATAAGGCTAAAGATTCTTCACCTCTACATCTTGTACTTTTCATTAACTTCAAGTCAGTAGTTGAAATGTGTTCAAAGCAAATTATTGTCCCTCTATCATATAAAAGTTAATTCAAACACGTTTGACTGCTACTGACCTTTGATTGATCTAATTTAATTTAAGCTTCTGATAACAGGATCATTTATAATTAGTTAGCTAAGAAAGAGTAGCCAGCGACCCACTTTTTAAAAATTCCTTCAAATATTTATACTTTTAGTACTAAATGAGTACTATTAATTAACATACGCAACACATTTATTATAACAATGTGTTGTCTTAATGTATTTCATGAATAAGTTTGAAAAGATTCCCTCTTACACAATTTCATTAATTACCTCTCCGGCAGTAATAAGACACCTACAGGGGTAAGTGTACTTTCAACACTGTAAGTGCATCTTGCTTACGGTTAACTTTCTGTTTCATATTTTAATCATGGACTGTAAAATTTAATTTGATGCAAGGCTTTCACATTATTTTCATTAGTAAGATGATTTGCTACATCCCCACCCATGTAAATAGAAGTAGGCCACACATATACACACACACACATCCCAAACACATCCAGTTTTAGTTTAATTCCTTTTAGAAAAAAAAAAAAAATCACTTCAGTACATACAGATTGCACAAGGCAGGGAGACAGTATTTCTTAGTCATTTTTTCTTTGTAACCCTTCTGTTTTCAAACCGGATTTAAAAGCAGCAGCAGAGCTGACACCAACAACCTGCACTGGGCTTCCCAAACCTATCACATCTGGATCCGGATCACAGAGAAGCTGATGTGAGCAACCGGCACTAAACTTGTGTAGACAGAAACCGACACCTGGACTGTGGCCACTGAGACCATTACCACAATAACACTTTAAAGTTAAAACAGGAGGTCGAATTCAATCTCACCAAATTTCCCCATTAGTTCTTATCACCATGCAGAGTAAGTATGACATATTTAGCACGATTATTTCTTAATCAAAGATAAAGGGACCTGAATGGATTTAAGAAAATGATACTGAAGCGATAATAAATGTAAAACTACTGATTAGTGGATTTACCACATGTAGGCTTACAATAATGCAAGACAGTTATTCAAAGAAGAAACATTTATCAAGTCTTTTTGAGGAAAATCCCATCCACCATTTACAACAACCAGGTTAAACAAAACTCCTATAAGTATTAGCAAACACTATCTATTAGAGCTCTGATAAAGAAGTCGTTGATGTCATAAAGCTGCAGAGGAAAGTGGTTTGTCTAGATCCGTCTTTTGCCTGCATTTGAATTGAAGTGCCGAGCCGTGTTTGGGAAACCTGGCTCTGAACAGTTGAAACAACTTCATCAACAGACAGATTGCTGGTGTAGAATATATCATAATAATATTTACAAAATCTCTGTACAATCAAATACACAAGGAGGAAAAGGTCTGCCCTGCCATTTAAGCAGTCCAGAAGACAGTTTAATGGCTGGATGTGTTTCACACAATAGGATGGTTGACCACACCGAGAACCTCGGAGGAAATCCTGAAAACCATTTGACAAGCACAACGTCAAGAGGTCTCGTGACTGGTATTCAACATTTTATAATTGTCACAGAGCTTCAGTGTATTTCTTATCAACCAGGATTCATCCGACAGTAATCACAGTTTGGATGACTTTAAAGCGACTGTATGTTGAATGACGCGACACTGCAGTGCCTCAGTATATACATAGTGTGACTGAAAAACACACTTTATACGCTCATTTTGGTGCATAAGTTTGCCTTAAACATCCTGTTGTGATCATCCACCTTAAACAAGAGTTAACAAATAAATCAGCAGGACAAACGTTGGGAGGAGAAACTCTCTCCATCAAGATTCAAACAGGATTCCTTGGAGGGTAAAACTTTCAGAGTTGCATATTCTTTTCAAAACACTGACAAACTAGTTACACTCTGGGAGCTGTAGAGAAGAGGTGAGTTTGTTGAAAAGGGACAGAGATCCATGGGTGAGTTACTGCATAGCCTGGTGGTTAAAGTTCATTGTGGATGGCAGAACATTTGCCATAAGGTTTCATGCTTTTAGCCAAAGCGCCAGTCTTAAACAGAGAAACAGGTACCAATGATGAAAGGGGAAGGAATCCAAAACTCCAAATCCGTCAGTTAAATTACCAAATTCTTACTTCATACTGAGTTTGGGCTGTAGTCAAGGATGTGTAAAAACCCCATTTTTAGAAAGACAAACCATAATAAAAATGTCAACGACACTGAAAGATGAGATACTGCTTTTGAATGATGGGTGCAGTCATGAGTGCAGTCAAACACTGAAGCTGCAACACTAACATTTAAACCTTTTCAAGTCAGTTAACTCCAGTTCTGAACAGATTTACATTATTTAAATATTAAAATTAGGGTGATAACTTGCAGATCTATTGCCACAAGAGACATACAGATTCACTAAAAAAAAAGACCTCATCATCACTTTTCAGAGACAGATGTCTTCACACCTTTGTTTACAATAGTTAAAAAGTTCTAGCGCTGTCAGTTGGACTGGACATCATGATAAACAGCTGTACAATATTCAAACTGGCTTCCATGAAAAAAATACTCCGACTATGTGGGTGTTAACTTGTTTTCGGGGATAGCGTTGTCAGGTGGTAAAAAGGTCAAACTTGCAGTGAGACTCTGGTCCCCGACCTCAACTGCTGCAAATTGTCTTCAGCCTGACAAGAGCACGAAAGCAAGGATTCACATTTCTGAAAACAATCACACTGGTTCTTTTGTGCCAACCGAACACAAATCAAAACATGAAAATAAATTCAGTACAATATTTTCAAAACCACAGGATGAACTCATTTGACATGCTTTCTACTGGCCAACAAATGAGGATAAAAACAATTAAAAGGACATAGTGTTTTATCAAACTGTTCCCACCCCCACACAAAAAAAGAAATGGTAAAAAAAAAATTCTAATTCTCTGTATTTCCCAAAATAAGTATTTTAAAAAAAGAAAAACACCTAAAGCAAGAGTGAAACAAAGATGTATCTGCTAGCATGACTTTTCAAAAACATTGAGGTGAAGTTGAGCAGGTGAACAATGAATCCATACAGGAGACTGAAGGGCACTAACACGATGTAAACAGGCAAACACACAGTGAAGGCAACTTATGGGCTTGTGACCGAGTGGCATCTGAAGGCTGGAGGCCACTCATCATCCAAACATGAGTTGGAACAAGGCAAATTAAAAAAAGAAAAAAAGCACTCGGAAAGAACAGTGTGAAGAGTCACGACTAAAAACAAGCTGTATTGAACACATCCATCATCGATGTCATCAACTAGATGTTTAACTCTTCACACTGGCCAAAGTGTCTGCATTCTAATAGAACTGTGTACTAAAATGAAGATTGGATTATTATCTAACCCTATGACTCATTAACTTTTAGTTTGTAATTTGCTAATTTAATTACATCAAATGGTGCAAAACTTTTATGTAAAATGTTAGTAAAATGTAAGTCACTGTGGATAAATACATCTAAAACGTTTTAAGAACGACATGGCCATAAATCCAACTGTCCTTTCTATCTTTTTAACAATAAACTAATGAAAAGAACTGCAGATCAGCAAACATGTTAATTGTCAGGGTAAACATGAAGTCCAAGGGTTCACTAGATGGTGAAGAGGAGATTTTGTCCCAAAGAAGTTGAAAGGACTTGCATTATATTCAACTATCTGATTAGCATTTTACCCTTGTTATTGTACTATGGGTCCCGTAAAGATCAGGCTCAGAAGCCACAAATCTAACCAATATTAAGTATGGGTAGAGGTGATTTTGGAGGTACTTTTTAAAAAGGAAGTAGTCTCGAGTGAAAAGACCGCATGATGGAAGTGAAAAAGACAAAATGTGACTCAAAAAAGGGGAAGAGCACAGTTTCTCTGCAGGAGAGTAAAGGCATGTAGACAGTGGCGCAGAGGAAAGCAATTGAGACACCTCATTGTCCCAGCTTCATAGTTCAGCTGCTTGACATTAAATGGAGGTGAAAGGCTCTAAAGGTCCAGGATGTTATATAATGCAGAGGATGTGACTATATGATGAGGGTGTGATTTAGAGATCAGATTGTGTTAAAAATAATCTGAATGATTCTGCTAAACAATAATTCTGTTGACTGCCTGCTTATATATTTGTCATCCAGACCTGAGCCTCCTAGTTCACTACAGCAGGTTGTTGTCAGTCTCTGCTCTGTGCTTCAGAGTGACATCACATTTAATCAGAGATCATCAGAGGGTACGTTGCTCCCTCAGGTACACAGGCTGATAACGACACAGAAGAGTTATTACAATCTTAAATGAACCATCTTGGTCCCTATTGCCCCCCCCCCCCCCCCAAAAGGTGTTACCATGTTCTACATTTGCATCTACCCGCCTGTGCTGAACCTTTGTAATGCTATGAGTCATATGGTCTTAACATGAATGAAATCACACTGCATCATCCAAACAAGGCAGCAGGGTGGAAATGGAGCTAGAGGGTGAGGAAAGAAGGCCTCTGACCTGCTGAAGTGTAATTCACACTGATAAGACAGGGAAGGGGGAGACTCCAGCTCCCGGACCAGACTGTACTGAAGTGTGGTGATGCCCGTCAACAGAAATAGACAATGCAGACAAAGCTTTCTGTTGGAAGACTTGGTCCCTTAATCTTAAACTAAACTCAGCAGGTCAGCTTGGTATGTATATATGTTGTTAATGTTGTTTTCATGTTGGCAAACGGAGGAGACACAAACAAAAAGCAAAAAGGCCAATGTGCAGCTGAGCAACTAAAGAGTCAAAAAAAAAAAAGAGAAAGTTTTCTGCCTACTGTCTGATCTGAAGGAGGCGGAATTTGTACGAACCACGACAGGATTTGGCTTCAGTGCACTCTGTAAAACTGCAGCGTGGTGGCCTACTTTTTGTGCAACAAAATGCCTTCCAAACATATAAACCTTTTCGTTTTACTGTTTTTCAGCTGCAGCTTGATGCTGGGTGACCACTATGTGGTAAAAAAGACAAATTCTTCTCTGTGCAGACATCCTGTCCTAATATTGTTGCACAAATAGTCACCAAGGCATCCCAGCCTCCATAATGCTACAGTAGCTTTTCACACAAAGTAACAAAACAAAACAAAACAAAACAAAAAAACCCACTAAAACCCTCTGTACCTCCTGACCCCCGGCCCGGTTACAGGAAACAACAGAGGTAATTACAGGAAACCATAAATTAAAGATTAAAATATTAAACCTCTATAATAGGGGGGACTCTGGGAAATTTAGGAAATTTAGGAGATGAGTGTTAAGAGGTTATTAACTATTTACAAGAGTTAAATTATTAAATGGCTTTTCTCAGTTTCTGTGTTCATCTCTTAGTGTTCCTTTAGTGGCCCTGTTTGAACGGGACCACTCAGCAGCGTCGAAAGTTGATGACATCACAGCGTACAGGGGTTGAATGACATCGTCTTTGTTAAGAGTTGATGATGTCATGACATGCCATGACTTCATGGATCCTCAGAGGTCTTGAGCAGCTCCATCAGCGCCCCAACAGCTCCAAAATACCCCTGGTGAAAACACACACACACACCGAACAGTCAAGGTTTGACCGAAGGTCCACAGCTGGGTTTAGGTTAAACATGTTGTAGTTTTTGTCTTGCTCACCTCGTGTTCCAGGAAGAGGGCCCTCAGTTGTCCTTTAGACCAGAAGTCCATGGCATAGGCTAGCAGCTTTGTGGACACCGTGTTGATACGAAGGAAGTTCCCCACAAACACCACACGCTCGATTTTCTAAAAATGGTGAGAGATCCAGGGAAAATGTCAGACAAAAGACGGCATCTCACGTGGATAACATGTAACAACAAATCTAAAAAGTAAAACACTTTGGAGGGAATTTGGGGAAAAAACGATGAAAAAATGATCATAAGAAAAAAGGAAGGTAAAACAAAAATGTTAAAAGTGGCTTCAAACAGTTTATCATCACATGGTATCACATTATGTCTATGATACAAACATTGTAAATGCCTACTCATGACTCTTTAAAATAGATGTTTCATCTGCGCTTCAGCACATCAACACCTCATCCACACCACATGATGGTGCTGCAGAGCTGACAGACTGGTTACCTGTAAGTTTTCTACTCATGTTGTAAACCAAGCTGTGTTTACTGCACAGACACTATATTCTCTAAGCACCTTCTATCACTACATTTCTGGCATACTGATAATGGTATTTGTAATGCTAACTTTATTTAAAAGCTTTTTTTATTACTGCTTTGTTGATGTTGCTGTTATTGTCTTATGGAGAACTATGAGAAACTTGTGCTACAGATCTTTATTTTATGTAATAACTTCATCACTGGTCCTTAACTCACGAGAGGAAACCTGAGAAGCCAAACAAATTAGTAACCGATTGTTGACTAGCTGTGTTAGCTAACTCAAAAATGAAAAAGGGTCAAAATGACAATAAAGGCTGTTTTAAAATATTGGGTTTTATGGCAAAATATAATTTGCTCATTGATATTGTAATGGCTGACACCATTCAATTAAACAAGTGTCAACCTTAAGCAGGTGTGTGGGAAAGGGAATTTATCAAAAGGAGGGAGGCAGTGACGGGTGGAGCTGTACCGTTTGCAAATTAAATCATTGACTCCACCCCAGTTTGGTATTCAAGAAAGAAAAGGATCAGGTTGAAAGGGTTTTTGTCATCTGTTTGACAATGAAGTATTTAATGTCATCTCACTTAGGAAACAGGAAGCTGATATGTTGTGGAAACTATTGTCAAGACGTAGTTCTCTGGTGTGAAGATGATTGTAAGAAGTCGACGTTATCTTCATGTTGTAAACTGCATTATGCAATTTGATAACTCTATGTGAACTTATAACAAGGTGAGTGTGTGTTTAGTTGTTTTCATGTGTGTGTGTGTGTGTGTGTGTGTGTGTGTGTGTGTGTGTGTGTGTGTGTGTTATGGCTTGGCTTGGCTAGACAAGTACAGTGATGTTCTTATATAATGAGCAAATACACGACTTATCTATATGCAATCAGCAGGTCATTAACCCTGCAGGATAGAGGTTCGCTTCTTATCTCAGAGGAAAACTGCTCTGAGATAAGAAGCGGACTGCTCTTGTAAACCAAATGCACTTTTATTTTAAAGGTCAAAGTATATTTTGGCTTTTCCATAGAGGAGGTACTCAGTGCTGCTTGGTCAAAAAGACTTACAGGTATTGGTTTCTGCCTCATTAATCCACTAAACCGTTCTTACATTAACATCGAAGATAAAAGACGAAATAGGGCAGATTGATTTATTCTTCTTATGTATTATCACCAGCTGCCAACACTTCTTTCAGCGGATGCTTGTGTTTGCTGCAGCTCTGTGTGCAGTGATAGCCCTGTACAATGCTGCTTGATCGCCATGCCACAAGGCAACACTGTAAAGAAGCTCAGAGCACACAGAAACACTCAAATACCTCAGACGATCCCTCGTTCCGCAGGAGGAAAAACGTACCAATCCCAAATCCAGCTTTAGCAGTTAATCCATTTTTGTTCCTTGAAAATGATTTACTCCTTGATTTCAGTCCATAAACCACAACAACAAACTATGTTTGGTTGTTTGTGTTATGTTTGTAATACATCCAAAAATGTCACTGTGGGGCCAATAAGCAGATACAAACCCCAAACTGCAACAAAGCACAGTATTTTATGAGCCATCAATAAAGTCCAATTTTAAATATCCCTCAGCTGTGAGCTGGGAGGGCATTAGGGGCATTGTGGTGTGTTGCCATAACAGTGAATTCAACAACATTTATATTTTAAAAAGTTTCAATATCCTTTTAACAGAATACATGTCCTACTGTTATGTCTAAGATTATCTACTGAACATAAAAACAGACTAGATATAAAGCACAAAGAAATTCCAGGCAGGCATTTCTAGTTTTAGACGCAGCTGTGTTTAAAAGATGGACTTCTTTAAGGCTCAGTGGCTACCTTAGCTTTAGTAAAGTCATATTCTTAATGAAAGTATCATTTGTTATGTTGAGTAGCGCAGCCAAGGTACGCCTGTGATTGGTCGTAGTTTCACAGATAGGGTTGAAGGACTTTTGCCTGTTAGTCCATTTACATTTGCTCTGTGGCTTAAATGCCTGAAATGTACATATCATTCAAGTTTTCTTCCGGGGTATGCCGTGCCATGCACATTGGACAAATACTAAACTTCCAAACTGGGGCGCCGATGGCCGAGTGCTTAGGGCATGTACCCTATGTGTAGAAGCCATAGTCCTTGCAGCGGATGGCCCGGGTTTCAAATCCGACCTGTGGCTCCTTTCCCGCATGTCGCACCCCACTCTCTCTGTCCCTGATTTACGACTCTATCCACTGTCCTATCACTACAATAAAAGGCAAAAAAAGCCACAAAATAAATTTAAAAAAATAAAAATAAAACGTGCACTATGTTTTATTAAAAGATTAATGCTTGACATTGTTTGAAGTTTTATGTGTCCTACAAAAAGTTTTTTAGACCTTTTTTTTTTAATCTTTTGTCAAAGGCCGCTTGGAGGGAAAATGATGTTTGGCTGCCTGTATATCTTTGGCTCCACTACTGGGAGATGTACCTGGAAGTCTGTAAGCAAGGCTTAGCTAAAGGGCTGTACACAGGTCCTAATCCATCCCATAGTCATTGCGGTATTTTAACACTAAAAAGCATTTGTGACTAAGGTTACTGGTGAAAGTAGCAATTATCACTCATGTAGTGGTATAAAATCACTCATTCCTGTTGTTAGTATTATGTTTGAAGATGACCGACCAGGATCCTGCATGTTTGAGTGTGTGTGTGTGTGTGTGTGTGTGTGCGCCTGTGTGTTTATATACCTCATTGACCGCACACATCCTTGCTATGGATCCTATGTTATTAGTGATGGTGACCAGTGTGGCTCTGGCCAGGTCTTCTTTACTGATGCTGTCTCGCTTCTCTTTGCTCATCATGTGACCAAAACTGGAAAAAAAATACAAGATTTTAATAAAATCATCTTCTATAAATGCTCCTGTTAACTAAATAGAAAGACACACTTTCATCCTTGGTACTATTTAAGTTCATTGACCTTTTTATCAAATCACAGGGAGATGATAAGGGCAAGCAGCACCTCTGATAATGTCACAATAACCTTCAGAACAACAGTAAACAAGAACTGTTTGTTAATCAGTGTATGCGTATGCCTGTTTTGTTTCAACAAATGTTAAAATGGAACATCAGTAAAAAAAATACTCAATAAAATCCCTTTTCCTTATGGTACAACCTTTGCACACAGAGCTGCAGGTTCAGAGGGTACACTGTAACCAAGATTAGTCAGTGAAGGTCCGAGTATGTTGGTGATTGTGTGTGTGTGTACTTTATGCTTAATACTACCAGTCAGCTACTGTGTCATAACAGTGTTAGCTGGTGTGTGTCTGAGTTTCTACTGTGTTTGTGAATGTGCAACCTTCAGGTAAATAAAGGATTTAACAGCTCTCTACATCCACGAGTTTCCTGGTTAAATATAGGTTAAATAAAAATAAAAAACCCTTTCAAGTCATTTCAGAATCATTCATTACATGTGATTCATTGCACAATTCAAACAGGACCAAGAAATTATTTTAATTATGCATCAAATACTGTACAGGTTTTTTTTTTCTTTAAATACTGTGCCCTGTTGGTCCACCTAAAGAGGAGGGACTTATGCTCTTCACTGCCTGCCTTGCAGTTATTATGCTTTGATTATTGTCGCTGCCACAGCAAAAAAAGTTAGATTGTTGTGCGGACAAAATTTGTCTTACTTCATCAATGTTCATGGGTATTGTATTTATAAAAAATAAATGTTCAACACAGTTGATATTAGAAAGAAACTGGACAAAGACAAACATTTAACCAGTTTGTCTTCATGTCTTTTTTTTTTTAGAAATTTATTTGTATTATTCCACACTGACAGAGGTCATTATACATCATCACATTCAATAGGCGGAGGAGTTGCTCAGTATAATTAACATTGTCATCAACGGCTCTGTAAGCTGTGGCATCATTTTGGTCAATTGACTATTCCCTCTTCATGCTTACCTTGATGCAACGGCGGAGCCCTGCAGGCCAAAGCGCTCGTAGTCCCCTCCGTAGATATCTTTCACCAGTTTGTCCACGTTGGTAGAGTCGCCTTTGCTGGCCATTTCCAACGCCTCCTCAAACGTCTCGCAGCCTGTCAGCAGACAGCAAAGGCCCAGGAATGTGCCACCTCCCAGACTGAAAGACAGAGAGAGTGTGAGCAGAAAAATAACAGACAGGAAGGACAGTAAGAGATAATGATGAGACTGAAGACACAAGTGAATAGGTGTGAAGAGTTCAAATAAAACAATAGACAATATGTTTTCATATGCCTCCATCTAAGAGTTAAGAATTGTGTTTGGGCCTCTAGGAAGTATTAATTTCTCTGAGATGAGTTTGATTTAAAGAACACATGGATATGAGACAGCTGTTTTGAAACACTACTAATATTTCATATTCAATATAATTAAGGAAAAAAATGGGGCCAATTGATTAATTTTCCTGATAAATGGATCAATATCAGCTGTCACTTCTTTTAACAGATGTCTGTGTGCAGTGATTACACTGCTGCTTGATCAGCATGCCACAAGGCCACACTGTAAATAAAGGCATTTAAAGATTAAAAACCCATACATACCAGAACACACACACGCACACACACACACTCAGATCAACTTAACACCTGACACAACAAGCCTCCAGGTATGGCCCCACACCCACAGGTTTGGTGAACTCTGACTGAAATGTGAACCTTCCACCTGCAAGTGTACATGCATGCACGCACACACACAACGTGCGTAATTAAATGCGCGACTTTAGTTGTGAGAGGGGAGAGAGAGGAGGTGTTGTTTCATTATAAGAACAGAATGTTAATGTAAAAAAACAAGTCAGGTTGGATACTTCTTCTTGATAACTATACAATCATAATCGAGGAATGACATTGCATAACTCTGGCAACAAAGGTTCAAAAGGTGCAGCTATAAAAAGTGTTCAGGTGCCTTCATCTTTTGCAAAAGATAAGATAAGATAATCCTTTATTTATCCTACAACGGGGAAATTTACATTGTTACAGCAGCAAAGAGCAAAGATTGCAAACAAAAAGTGAACACAGTACAATTTAAATAAAAAATAAGACTGTACAAAAAAATAGATAGATACTAAAAAACTGATTTAAAAAAATAAAAAATAGATCAGCTGAGCTGCAGTTTTGACAAAAAAATTGATTGGGGGTAGATGGGGAACAAATGAGTTTGGTCTATTGTTTTTTTATTTGATCTTTGAACACTCTTCATCCAAACATTATGCAAACAAAAATAGTCGTATTTAATGTAACGCTTCTTCCCTTCCTGTTCACTGAATGCTTTTTCCAAACAATAGAAATCAGTCACATTTTGATCTTTGAGTTGATCTTTACTGTTCCACACGTAATGAGCCATTCAAATGGATCAGCACTGATGGGCATTTCATCACTTGCTTTGCTCGTGCAGATCGAATGCATGATTAAAGATGGTAAAAAATCTTACAGGTGCGGTCTAACTAGATTAAGCTTCGCTTGTCATCCGGCCTTATGCAAGAGTCACACATAGCTGTATTCGTCTTGACACAAACAAGTGTGTATCAAATGTTAAGACGATCCAGACCTGTCTCAAAAGTTATTTAAAAAATAGTTTACCTTTTCCACAGAGGGAAAACCCATCTTCCTCGACATTAAAAATCACAATTTCTTACTGAAGTTGAAATATGCCTCCAAGGTTAATACTAAACAATATCCTGTTATATTCTGTCTGAGCAGAACATTGTGTCTTAACAACAATCAAGCAGATTTTGGTTGTTATATATTTTTGACATATTAAAACAATATTGCTCTCTCTGCTGCCTCTTGGTCTTTCTGCAGGTATCTGTCCACTATCATCCTCTTTTGCACTTACAGTAAAAAGAGGATGTAATGTTCTCTTATTTCTTTGTGAGGGTCTTTTACTAGCTATGGACAGTTTAAGCATGACGTCAAACCATTCCCTCCTTCTCCCACAGATCAGCTCTGCTCTAATGAGTCATTGTTGACTGCTGTTCTTTTTAATAGATTTGGGACCTCATTACAAACAATGGTAGGCTTAACTTTTTTTCTACAGTTTCCTTGAGCAGAACTTGGACTTTCTGCAGTGTAAAAGCCTGTTTTAATTCAATCTGACATTGAACTTTTTAGTACTAAGATGTCCTTCCTCCTCACCTGGTCCCAGTCACACGTTTGTAATTGTTCTCTGAGTACACGGCCAGTATGGAGACCCCAGAGCCGATGTTGACCAGCAGCATGGGGAAGGGGTTGTCCAGGGTGCAGGGCTTCTTCACACAGCTCTGGGTGTCTGATGGGTTCTGGAAGTAGTAGCACTCTTGGTGTCCATTGAAGCTCACCCGGTCGACAAACAGCAGGCCGCGGATCAGGCAGTCCAGCTCGTCAAGCTTCAGCAGCTCCAGGTCGGCCATCTGCAGCACAAATGGAGGTTAAAATACAGAGAGGGCTCTATTTCAACTGCTGAACACTAATAGGGGATTTTAAAAGTTCAAAGATGATTGAAAGTAAAAAAGTATCCCATTCCTCTGAAGCATTGATTGGTCTGTGTTATAAAGCCCTTAAAGACTCATGTGTGGACAAGCTATAGATGCTGTGTGCACGTACTGCAGTGCTCAGAGAGAGCTCATTGATCACAATGTACTGCAGAGAGGGTCAATGAACTCGGGTAAGCTGGCACTGGGGCAAACAGATAGGTTCATTTGAGAAAACGTCAATTTCTGCTAAATTGAAATCCTGTTTGTTAATGACATTCATCACTTAGTTTCCTGCCATCTAATCATTGGCACCAGCAGGTAAGGGTGGCCAGAATTTTCTTTTGAGCACCAAACATTTCTTTTGCTGCATTCTGGTTCATCTTGACGCACCAATTTGTGCCTTTTCTGCACTACTTCATGAAGACCTTGTCTTGTGTCTGCTCTTTGTATTCTTTCAGTGTTCACCTGGCACAGTTTTACACAATGAAAAACACATTCATTAGAATACTCTTAGAAACACAAGGACTTTAAGAGGTCTTGTGTTTCTGCCTTACAGGAATCCTATAGCTGTAGCTCTATACAAGTATTAAGTCTATAAACATATCTTGGAGGTGTCCCCAAATATAATCTATTTGTCGCCTCTATGTGAATATGGTGAAGGCATTTACCGTTCTGAAGTCGTTCTCAAATTTGTATGCGCCACCTCCAGTGGCACAGAGAGTTGTGTGAAGGCTGGAGAAGTTCTTGTCGCGACCCATCTGGATAAAACGAGGCATGGCCTGAGTCGGGAAGCGGATGAAGTGTAGGTTTCCCGTCCTGCCGCACATGGTCAGGTTCCTCAGCTCCAGGTGGACATCACGGACTCCTGTTTTGCCTGAGTGAGGGAGAATTCAGGAAATTAAAAACGCTCAACCTATAATTTAAGTTTAAGTTCCTTTGAGTACTAAATTACTTTTATTTATTCTATTTGTGGTGCTGCTGTTCAGCTCCGAGACTTTAGAGGTAAGGGTTTCAACAATGAAGATCAGTAAAAAATATATATATCTAAAAACACCTCATCAGTCTGATGTAGTGCATACAGAGACTGTCTGGTATCCTACTGTAAAGTACTCTTACCACATGTACTTGTTCTTGTGTGTTTGTGAGCATGGACATACCATAGGCCACGTTTGAGGTGAGGTAGCGGCGGATGGACTTGAGGTTTTCCACTTCTTCCTGCTCTTCCTCTGCTGTTATATCAACTGGCTCAAAGTACACCAACTTCACTAACGTGCCACCGATGTCCATACCAAACCAGGGGAAAGCTGTGGGAGAGGAGGAGATAAATAAGTTTTACTTCTTTACTTAAAAATACAGGAAGACATCAAATACATCAGAACAACATCAATGAGGATTTGACTGATAACAAACACAAAAAAAAGTGGGCGACAGGGCAGCAGAAATTGACAGACAAAAGTCAAATACTGTGACCGGCAGCAAAAGATTTCCCGACTGCACTTTGATACATAACTGTGTTTTAATGTAGCTGCAAACTAAAAATGGTGTAAAGTTGAAATACAGTATGTCTAATTTAGTTAATAAGGATGAAAATGTATCAAACAATCTCTTAAATGAAACACAGCATACTTCTTGACTTAAGCAGTAATGTGCACCGCAAACTGGACTAGACAGTAGTTTAAGTTCAAATGAAAACGATCAACAGTAATAATTATCAAATGCATTGTTTTCTGTCTTTGTCTGTGATCACTGATCAAATGTAACAAAATATTAGAGTCCATTGTTTTCTCAAAAGACTGGGATCAATTTGGGCATTTACTAGAAAACAATCATCTCTGCAGAATATAATTCACACTGTTTGATCTGCAGCACCTGGATGATATAAACATTCAACCTTTTGTTAATAGATGTTCAGTCGGCCTGTGTTATTTAGGCATTTGCTGTATGACAGTGGAATAAGATGCACAGATAACTTTCTGCACAGAGGAATGGAGAGAGGGAATAATTAGTTGTGTAGAACATTAGGTTCTGCACCTAAAAAAAAAAAAAAAACCTTCCAGCGCAACCGGCAAGAAGAAAAAAAAAAAACAGCTCAAAAAGAACCAGAGTTGCCATGGAAACAGACCCCCCCCACACCATCATATCTGTCTCTTACGAACTCCTCAGCCTCCTATTTTCTCTTCCTCTTCATGTTTCCTCTCCATCTCTCTGCATCAGACACATTCTTGTACACACCGTCCATCTTTATCTCTCCTTCACCCTTCATCTCTACCGCTCTGTCTACACCAACCACATCACCCTCTGCCTTTCACATATAATTTCACATTTCTTGATCCCTCAGTTCTTATTTTCCTCTCTCATTCTCTCACAGCCTTTTGCCATCTTGTGTTTGCATTTTGTCTCATCATCAGTTCAATTCAATTCAAGAAAGATTGACTTGCTCGGGTGGAAGGGAGCAGATACTGCAAGATAGTTTTAATGCAGTGAAACAGTTTTTCATCTTAGCCATTTTGGTGTCATAATTAATTCAATCATTTTGATGATCAAGACAAATACAGTAATTCTACAATCACGTTTACCTTGAAATTGTATTAAAATGTTTAAACACATTTTCAAAAATGATATAAACCATTTCACTACACTAAATCCAACTTTGTCAGTATTTTCTAAACATTCAATGAATACACATTCACTCTATTGGCAACAGAATATTTCTATACTGAGGAGAAATTACGTGTTGCCATTTTTAGTAGCCACCTACATTGACCAACTTCTCTTTGCATTGGCAGTTCACCAAATACCAATGACCAGGTTTAGCACTAAAATAAGTGGAGCGCACACTGTTTTCAAACATTTGCTTTACAGTGAGTCATGTTGTGACAATGAGTTTAATGAGGTTCCAATTACAAGAGCTTATTAGTATTATTTTAGTCTTAATCAAGTATTCAGGTTTTAAGTTTGCTGCTGGAGAAGAAGGGCAGTAGATCTATATTTTAGAACCATTTGAACACTGCAGCTGCCTCAGACGGAACATTTTTACTTAAACATATGATGTTGTGTTGCTGTGGAAAGCAGTGGTGTTTAATAAAGAATGTGTTATGAGATATTACAAATATTATGAGCCAATCTGTTGAGAAACAACTGGGGAAAGAAAGCAACGGGGACAAATCTATAGTTCTGTCTTAACAATTACGGTAGGTGTCTTTATTCCATCAGTGGACTATGTTTCTTTTTGATCTGATATATTTATGATAGATTGTAAGAAAATAGAGGAGAAGAAGCATGAAATTTGAAAAGGTTGTAGGTAACTGTATTCATACCTTGTCTTATCTGCCCATTTATCCAAACTAAAACATGTTAGATTTACTTAAAAGAAAACCAGAAAATCATCAAAGAAAGGGCATTCTGCTACCGAATGCTGCTCTACCTGAGATGATGCGCATCCTTCTGAGATCACTTGATACTTTTTTTTTTCTTCCTCAAGTGTTAAACATTCCTTAAACCTGGACTTTGAGATTCTCTAGCATACCAGAGCTGTCTGTGTGTGAAACCTATGCTGGTGCTCTCTGTGCCATCAGAACAGACATGGCATTAAGATCAGGAGATGGGACAGTTTCACAACAGACTGTTGAGGGAACAAAGTGACTGTCTGGCTTATTGAGGTCAAGTCTTTGTTCAGATGAGTGCAACCAAATATGACTTTTAGCTTTCAGGTCATGGGTGAACAACATGTGAACATGTATGAAAAGCTGTTTTAGCTCCACGTGGTTTAAGTAATAGAAGCCTGTGTAAACTTATCTAAATGGAGTATTGTCGCTTTAAGCATGAACAGTTATTACAAACGACATTGGTAGTGTTTAGTGTATTTGGAGGAAGTTCCAACCTGGGAGAACTTGACCTAATTTGAATATTTTGGTGTTTATTTTGACTCGACTGTGTATGATATCATACTCTTTTAAAAAAAAAAATTGAGCTTTGAATACACGAAAGTATCGAGTTTATAAAACTAACACTAGTCCAACTACTGCAACAACATGGAGCTAAGGTCCTTTTTTACGTGAGAAAACACAAGCGGTGAAAAATGTGAATATTTTCCATGAATATTTTATTTATCAATTAGTCGTTCAGTCCATCAAATGGCAGAAAATAGAGAAACATGATGATCAGGGTTTAACAAAGACCAATTATATAAACCTGGTGTCATGTGTATAAACAACCAAAACACATTCACTTGACTGTCCTTGTACAGTATAACCAGAACAGAACCATGTACATGTAAGAACTCATTTGAGTTAAAACTGTGACATAGTCAGCAGTGTGTGGTGTTGTTTTAGTGTAGTCTTCACTCCTCGTTGTTAAACATCTAGCACTAAGCAAGTGAAGCCAACTGTATGAAAGCTGGCCTCACGTGCTTCTCCTGTTTCCTGCTGGTGTTACAACAATTACAGTTTATTCTTTGGAGTGTTGTGACTTTGAAGAGGAGTCACCTATCACCTCCTTTAATGTTTTGGTGACTTTTTGTTACCTTGCCCTTTTACCTACTGACCGCCTCCAATCACCTGAACATGAGCTGAGAAACCGATTTCCATGATAACAGGTCCAATGAACTGAATTGGTTTTGTTGCTAACATAGCTTTGGAAGTATATTGACAACAACTTTTACCTGATGTGTGTCTCGCTAAGAAGGGTTTTAACCAGATGAGACCACAAAGTTTTCTACTTGTAACAACTATACAGTTATATTTTTAAATGTGTATTACCATGTGTGTACATAACACAACACAAAACAATTCAATATTAAAAGGTCAGCTAATAATCCCCTAGCCAAAACAAGTAAAGATTTCACACAGGCTTCACAGCTCAGGCTGAACAGGAACAGTGTGGAAACAGAAATATGATCTCCTTCTCTTATTTAATCACAGGTGTTGCTGGGAGCAAAAGCATCAGTGACAGAGGTCTGTCAAGGTACGTCATGATGTGCCTCGAGTGACAATCACATTTTCCTTTACAGCCTCAGCCAAAAACACCCACACATCCAACCCATGACATGATCATAATAATAAATCCAATTCTCATATACAGACATCACATTACTACAAATCATGGCTTGTTTTCAAGATATAGCCTGATATTAAACCTTTTTTCCCATGTGTGTGTGTGTCAAGATAATGCATTGCACTTTCCTTTCCTAAAATAACACATCCTATTGTCATAGCTGAAATTCATAAAATTGTACATTTGCCAAACTGCTCCATTGAATTCAAAGGAAAAAATGTATTCAGTCTACCTGTTCAACTACCAATAGACCACATTCCTGCAGCGGCTATGTTGCCATGACGTCACGCTCCGGGTTGGAAACTCACAGGCTGTTATAGTGTCTGTTCATTCTTGGTTTAAGTCATGTAATTGTCACTAATTTGATCAACTGACAATGGACAGTGAAATCGGGAGAAACATCAGTAGCCCTCCAATAGCCCACTAGCAACCATCAGAACACAGCTAACATTAGCATTCAGCTACTTCCAAGTTAACATCTATTATGGAGAATCAGCCAATCAGAAATGAAAGGCATGAATCTAGATATTAATGCTCATCTTGAACACATTTATATAAGCCTGAGGACAAACTAACTGGATATATTTCAAGCTTACACAATGTAGTTCTTCCTAATACTTGCACAAGCAATTGATTATTTTGATATCGGACTACTTTAGGAGGACTAACAGTGTTATGGGTTATTTTGAGTTCACGTTCGCACATAAAAATAAATCATTTACAGCACTGTATGGACATCAATTCACCATCACAAAAAAAAAGTGAAAATCGAAAACTAATTCAGATCTAGTTTTCTCACCTGTGTCCCATAAAATCTAGGGTTTCTATTTTTAAAAAAAAGGGACACACACACTGCGTCCAGCCAAAGGCCAATGTGACAAGGAGCAGGGTCGAGGGGGTTATTTGTAACCATGTAGGTGAAAGGTTTCTGTCAGAACAAACCTCTAACACACACTCCCTACATGTATGTGTGTGAATGGTTTGACTTGAATTAAAAAGAAAAATGTCGGGGGGCTCATAAATATATTATTCTCTACCATTACATGCTAACTGTTCAAATGTCCAACACTATCTCAGGGATTGTTGACAGAAAATGTTTCAATTAAATGTCCTACTGCTTAACCTTAACTCTCAGGTTTCACAGTGAACATGTGTGTGTGTGTGTGTGTGTGTTTCTATCACAGGGACAACTGCACAAGAACTACACATGCCCAGCACACTTCCATGGTAAGACAAGACAAACTCTGCAGCCATCTAGAAACTGTGTGTTCAAAGTATCAAATAATATTGCTCATTCATTATAGGAAGTCATGTACTCTTATATTTGTATCACTCATTCAGTGTTTTCGCTTCTGAGCATTTCTCAAACATTACTGATCATTATGACGACAAATAAATTTAACAGAATTGTGGCTCACTTTACCTCGACTGCTAGATCTTCAATGACTTCAGTTTTAAATGCTGCTTTCTAGATCTGCTAAGGTTTGCTAAGTTATCCCTTAGTCAATTGACAAAAGATGAACCAGCAACTATATCTACGAATCAGATCTTTAGACATAGATAGATATAGAAAAACACATTTACTGCGTTGATTCCGTGTATGCAGTTATCAAACTTTTGTGGAAAAGAAGATAGATAATGAAGATTTTTTTTTACAAGTTAAACAAAAGCCTTTATTGGACAGAATAACAACAGTGACCTGAAACACTAAACTTTACTAAGAAATTAACAATTAAAAAATTACAAACTATATAAAAATAACTATTCAACTTAAATCAAAAGTATCAAATGCTGCCTTCCTTCATGAAGTAGTCCTACACTTTGCTTCTTTCACCCTCAGCCATCTGAAAAAAAAAAAAACACCAAGAAAAACCAGAAAGTGTGACTTAATAACAAGTATTGTGATTCAATACTATCGAGTCTTCAATTTTCTATTCCTTTTAAAGCAAAAATTCAGTAGAATCACTTGTCAGTCGGTCTTTGATTTTTGTATCATCTTTTTTTTTAACATTCAAAATTTTCAGCTGCAACATCTGTTCAAATGTACTTTCTCTATGATCATCAGCTGACAAGCCTCAGTTTTCCTTTGTAATATGGGCAACAAGTCTAGTATATCATTGGTTGCCTAGAGCAGCGACATCAGCACCTTGTTGAACAGCACAAGCTGCAGCCCAGCTGTTCAGTGTTCATGGATTTTTTAGATAGGATTGAAAATACTGTGACCGGCAGCACAAGATTTTGAAATGTATATTTCCTCTAAACGACGCATCTTTCAATCCCCTGACAATCGGAGTAAAACTGAGATATGCCCCTACGCTAACCTTTGAAACAACTACGTTACTGACCAATGATGACAGCCTACAGCTGGCTAATTATTAGCCCACTAAATTTTACAAATGGCTGTTATAAAAGCATGAGCGACACATGGGCACGGTTATACAAGAGTATACAGAGTATTTGTGTATTCACATAATTAACCAGGAATGAGTTTTACAAACTAGTTTTACAACTTACCAACTTGACTCCGCACATCCGCTGCTCAGCTGTGATCTGTCCTGTAGTGATTGGAACGGCCCTCATTTCCCATCATACTTTGCTGGACTTCATATTTGTTAATTTTGCTGCTATTGATGTTCCAGAATGCAATAAATGAGTTCACAATGTTAGACAGTTACTGTCACTGAGAAGAAAAGAGACCAGATTAAGCTGCTTCCATGAAATGTCGTACCTCCCCGAGCTCTCATTATAGTCTAAAGGGTGTTTTCATGACGAACAGTTTTCCAAGAACAGAACTTGGAGAGTGTTTCCCTTCCAACTCTGGGATTAGAGAATTAAATACATTTTCTTTACAAAAATGAAGATGATGATGATTTTTTTTTTTTTCATGTCGGTAGTCCAGAAAACCAGAAATATAGTTTGGAGAGAACCCCCACACCCAGTTTTGATTAGAACAACTTTCCTTTACCGTGTAAATGAACATGTTAGCTTTTAAGTTGTATTGAATTCAATTTTGAACATTTTTTTTTAAGAATACAGGCTTAAATGTCGGAATTCTCTCGTCTTCCATGAAACAATTATTTAAAAAAAATAGTTTTCTTTCCCAAGATCTTTTTTTTAATGGGGACCCATTCATCACCTGAAACCCACTCAAATCACCACCCATGGGTTCCAGGTACTCACAACACTGAAAGCCTTTTAACATCACTGCAAAACTTTGAAATGTTTCAATTAATGTAAACAGATTTTTTTGTAATTACAAATATTGCAACAACTCTTAATAACCTTCTAACACAGCAGCAATCTTATTGCTGTTAAAAACATAATCATACCTCCTACATTGGTACTGCAGCTTGGACTACTAGTATGCTTAACACTACTAAAAAATAAAAGCTGAATGAATGTCAGGCTAAGAATCTACACAGCAGATTACTGAGGTTTTTATACCTGGTTAAATAAACATTTTGTCTGCAATCTTTAATGCTTGGTCAAGTAAAATGACATCACTCACTTTATTTAGTTTCACATAGAAAGAATTGCTCTGCTTGTTTCCGGGTGTGCCACAGATTGAACAATTCCCCTCCTCTTGTTTTACATGATCTTTGAAACACACACAAATACACGCCCCTCTACCCAAAACCCTAAACCCTGACTGAAACTAGGGAACAGGCCCTGTTCATGATTTTCTGCAACAGACAAACCTTGAACATTGACCTGACCCATGGCAGGACTTATGACCAAGTTGTATCTTTAAATGAAAGTTATTATTTTACTTCATTAACAGACACAAAAGCAGCTGTACCTGCTGACTGAAACCAGCTGGAAAATTAGTGAACCAGAGGCTACAATTTAAGGTTCTTCTCTTCAAGTTAGAAGTCTGGATACAAAAGAAAATCAAGGATTCAACTTCAACAGTTATTAACAATAGCTTAAGAGGATGATAAACTATATTCTTTAACTTAATCACCAAAACCACCTTCAAAACTTGTACCACCTCAAAATTTCTCAATGCAAACATTCCAAGAAATGTTTATTTATGATTCCCTACGTCGTAGGACCTTGTTATCTATAACAAAATGTGAATTGCGGTCAAAACACAGTAATAGATTATTGCTCAAGTCACAATTTCTCAAAAGCATGGACCAAACATCTGCACAGAAAATTCCTGAAACCCTTAGTCCTAAACGATTATTTGTCTAATGAAATGCATGAGAACAGTTGATGCTGCCGCTAATATCGCTTGTAAAACGGGGGCCAATACCTTATACTGATTATAATGGAGCCTACTGATAATACAGACTTTTCTGTTTTTATTCTAAGGCGACCCTAACACAGCAGATGTGACAGTGCTGCATTTAAAGCATTGCCCCAACAAACACGGGGAAAAGAAAGAGTTTCCTCCCCTGTTTAACTTGCTTGATACAACAGTGTCGGGTTGAGATGCCATGCTAAACTTGATTCTACCCACCACACCCAGAAGACTAAAAACAGTCAGTGCATGCAATATTGCCTACAAACCAGTTTTGGTTGAGCCACGGGTTTGAAGTACGACACAACAGAAAGCCAAGTTATCCTGCTGTGAGTTAAGCATCAAATAAACAAGAACACTTTCACAACAACTGCCGTGTTCATTTCACTATCTGAGATATAAAACCAAATGTTTCAAATATAAATTAGGGTTATGTGTAGACTTTCCTGTCATAGCTCCTCCTACTTCCATAGGTTTTAATCTGTTCTGTCAAATAGCATAGATCCCTAAATGACAACAAAAAATGTGAGTTTTAAATGTTATGATTTCTAAATGAAAGGACAGCACAAAGTACTTAATGTCAGGTAACTGTTACACATCTTAAAGAAAGCAGGTGACAAAATCTCATGATTCTGCTTTTAAAAGGTTAACTTGATAATTAACATCAGCTCCTACACATGGGATGCAAATAAAGAATTCTGACCAACGGTCTCCAATGAGTGATGGAGCATGGGAATTAGCCTGTTGGTTAAAAATAAAAGGTGGTAGACAATCAATGAAATTTCATGCCAATTTACTTCTGGTGTAAACAAAGGGTACCACATGCAGTCCAACCCAAAGTCCACGTGAAACCATGGGAAGAATAAAAAAAAAAAAAATCAGGGGACAAAAGTGAAAAATCACATCCCCGAGGGAAATACATTCCAGGATCATCCCATGTTGGGAAAGGCTTAGGGTGTTATCTGGGTTCATCAGGACGGCTGGCCTCCATCCAAGGATAACTCAGTCATAAAGAGGGGAGCTCTGACCGGACATTTCAAAGTTTACTGACGAGATGTCCCTTTAATTACGTAATCTGGGACAGCGCTGGTGTAGTCCTTTATCATAGTCAGGCTAGAATGCATCACAGTAAAGAATCATTGAAGCTGATTGTTCATGGTAACATCACACTTCTCCAGTAATATGACCATCCATAATTACTACACTTTAGGCCAAAGTATGCTAAGAGTTATCAAATTTTGTGAACAGACAGTTTCTCTCAGGATCGCTCTCTCTTTTTTTTTTACTTTTAACAAAGCTTTTAATTTCAGTGCAACTCTATCTCTATTATCTCTATCACAGACACTGGGTGCAGAGTGCATGCTGTATAGCAACTGTTGTGTCTTGAAACTGTCAGCATGTCATCACTGCTTAAAGAAGGTCTTGTACATTTAGCATGTGATGATTCAGTTGTATCCAAGTATTGTATTGTGTTTTTAAGTACAAACCAGCTCATCTTTTATTTTCCGGTTAAAGTAGAGTGTCAGTTCACTTTTTATTTCAGATTTTAATGTTCAGTTACTCTCAAAATACTTATTTTCAAGCATTCCATAAAAAACCCTTTTAACAAAAGTCAAGTGAACATTTATGAAAGAATAACTGCAGGCAAAAGCTTTGCTTAAAGGGTCTTACAGGTAAAACCAGTTGGACCCAGAATGTTGGATATCACATACAAACACTTTTGTGAGGACATCATAGAGTATTTAGCCTTAAGCAGAGACTCCTTAAAATACTATGTTGACAGACGCCTGTAGTTACGTAAGAAGTGAGTGACTACCCCAGGAAGATGTAAAGTGGTTCTTTAACAACACTATCACAAATATAATGTTTCTATATAATTAATGAGGCATTCAAACAGATACCTTTCTCACTGTGTCAAATGATTTCCTAGAGTTCACTGTGGGGGAGCTAGGTGAAACTCTACACATATTTTATTTTAACTTGAGAATGATTAACTAAAATATCTCAATAAGAATTATGTAATTACAGGACCAGGTCGCAATCGCAGGTCAATAAAAAGATCATATTTAACTTCAAGCAACAGCAGCCCTCCATGTTATTAATGCCTATACTAGACTATACAGGCTTTTCAGGACTAATACAATTTCCTTGAGAGGAGAAACAAGAAATATATCCCAAGTTAACCTCACCCTCATTCCTGTGTCTGTTTCTCCCTCACATAATCATTAGTAGACACTGAAGAGTGCTGACTGGATGACTAAGCAACAACGACCCTACTATTTCAGCTGGTCGCTCTGCAAACACTTCTATGAATAAAAACAAGTGTTACCATGATAGTGACAGTCACAACAGAACTAAATAGCCTTGCTAAAGAGATTTGAGGAAATTGTTCTGAAATTCACCACCATGGACGCCAGGCAGCTGCCTGCAAAAAACTTGACATAAGCCTCAGTAAACAGCAAAAAAAGTAACATCTGTTATGATCATGTATTTTAGTATAAATACTTTTAGTATAAAACTGTCTCATTATGTACTGTGACTGCAACATTTGCACCATAGCATAATGTCACTGTCACATTAGTAGTGTAGCATAATGGGATTGTGGAGAAAAAAAATTAAATTGTTTGTTATCATGGCTAATTGTCAAGTTTTAAAAATCTGTATCTGGTTGAACAATGTTCCAATTTAAGTTTTAATACCTAGGCTTTCTCAACTCAATGAGACACAAAGCAAATCACACTTACCAGGTTTCTTCTCACTTATAAGCCTCATAGTAAAGCAGAATATCAGCTCACTGGTGCATACAAAAAGAAGCACAAATATTTAAAACTATTTGAAACAAGCCTTTGGAGAAGAAAAAAAAAAGCTCAGAATGCCTCTCAGTCTTGGAGATACTCGGTGACTTCACACAGTGAGAAAGAAAACTATACTTATCTACATCCTGCGTTTAAAAAAAAATGCACTGTTTTCCTCGGGTGATCTTTACTCACATCTTCTGAAAATGCTGGGTAAATAACGGGGCGGGGTCCCAGCATATTCAACCCTGCCTGTCGAAGGGAAAGGGCCTAGACTAATTGGCTGAGACAAGCCAAGCCCACTTATCAGGAGCTTTTTCACCACCGGGAACCGACCAATCAGAGGCCACCAAATGCAACCTGAGGGCTGGTGAACACAAGACGGGTCTCCCTGACAACGGCAGACTTGGAAATTCGACAGATCTGCCTGCAGGAGTCACAAACCACCTCACCTGATCAAAACACTAGAAGGGTGACGATTGTGATCTAAAAACACAAATTAGCAACGCATAATAATAATAATAATAATAATAATAATAACATAAAGGCAGTGGGAGGAGGAGGACACATGATGGCTTGTTGCTGTCATTGCGACACAGGAGGGTTGTGCAAACCCCAGCTGACCTGTTGTGACAGTGAAGGGTTGCATTCATATGATTTTCTTATCACACAAACACAGCTCCCTCCTCCACCATAAAAAAAAAAATAAAAAATCACATATTGACCATGTGCACACTTTGCGATAGGGTTTTATAATAAGCTTGTTGACACTTACGTGGTCTGTGCCGTCTGACCGACTCCGTCCTCCGCCGTAGCCTGCACCTCTTCGCCGGGGAGCCGTGGCACTCCGCATCGTCCCCGCGGTGCAGCAGATGCATGTTCTCAAAGGGTCCGCTGTTCGCTCCGGTGCTCGAACCTAACGCATTATTACTACTGCTGCTGCAACAACTACCATTAGTGGCTACCGCGACGTGTCCGTGAAAACCCCGCTGGCTTTGCCCGTTGTTAACATGGAAAGGTCCCGTCGCTCCTTTCTTGTCCATCATCGACTTGGCTTTATCCATGACAGAAGCTAGCCTAGCTTAGCCTTAGCATCTGCAGCACCGACTTTGCCCTGCTTGAGCTTAGCTTAGCTTGTGTTAGCACCGCTGCTTTTTCAAATCGAGGGATTGCCACCCGACTTCACGTTAGAGCTAATTATTTTTTTCCTTATTTTACGTGTCTAACGCCAAAATGTCAAGTTAAAAAGCTTTGACGTTTGATGGAAATCAAAACAAAAATGCAAATGTTGAGTGGTCGCTAAAATACAGTGTTTCCTTTGAGGTCACTCGCGGTCATTTCCCCCCAACATTGAGACTGGAGCAGGCTCAGCGGCAGCCGGTGTCTATATGTGTTGGTTGACGGCTACGTCACAGCAGCTCCTCCAGTCGAGGCCCGAACCCGTTCACCTCCTCCGACCGGTTTTTTTTTTTTATCTTTCTGCGGTAAAATAACTCTGTAATGTCAGAGCACATGCAAAAAAAATAAATAATAATGAATCGGTATGTGCCGCACGCAGCTTAACAATGAAACTCGGTTGCTGCCTGGAGGTGTATTAAACAATAAAAAAAAAGACACACCCGCCCGCACACATTGCCAGACCGTGCAGCTGTGCATTGCTTTATGTATAAAACTCGCTGTTCACCGACATCCTCGTCATTCCCCGCAGTCGTCTCTCTGCGTGAAAGCTACCAGTCACTGTCGGTGAATAAAATGCACCGTAGTAACCCTGCAGCTGCATGTGAAACAACCAATCATAGAAGGGTTTCTTTCAGGAACGAAAAGCCTTTTGCTGTCATGCAGAGCTTGTTAAAATCATGTTTGATTTTCAATGCAGAGTGAACAGTCTCCATTAGAATTAGATGATGAAGGAAATTGAACGAATGCAATAAGATAGAACAATTATGGTCTGTTTTTATTTGCATGTAGTCGCGCTTAGCTTCGAACCACTTTAAAGGGCCTTGTGATTAACATTTCAAGAGATACCTGATATCAAATAAAGCATTAGATAAAAGGATACAAAGGTCAAACAACAATGTCAGATAGATGAAGGAAAACGAACACGTGAGCCAGTGAGAACACGATTTTTTTTTGTTGTCTTCTTTAGTAGTTCATGTCTGTTTTCAATTAAAATCCTTATGCATCAAACGTTACAGATGATAAGCCATTATGTTTTTTAAATGTTTTTTTCTGCAGTTAATCTTCCCACAAAATGGATCACAATGCAGTGCTATTGAAACACTCTTGTAAATGTGCCGACTACATCGAAATTACGCGAGAATATGATTCTAACAGCCAAAGCAACAACTGATCAAGTGATGTAATACCTTGTGAAAATGTTAAAGGGTACCATTTAGAGAAAAATTACAATCACTGATTTTAGATTGTTTTTTATCCTATCACTATTACCACCCTATTAGCCACCACAAAATTCTCAAATATACAAATATCAACATTTACATTATTCCAAAGAAATACTGCCATCTACTGGTCACTAAATGTAATAATCTGTGTCGTTAAAGGAGCTTTATCTGTCATTGAAAGAAATGTCACGATTTTTTTCGAACAGTTCAAAAGATGAGCTGGCTTTTTCACAAACTCTGAAACACTCAATTGTTATTATTAGTCATGGCTTTACGACAAAGTTGTAACAACAGTCTAATAAATTAACTTGGTAACCCAGACTTGGAAAGAATCAGGTCAACGTTTAAAAAAGTGTAAAAATCCCCTAACAGGATTGAGTTCAGTCAATCAGGCCAATTAAAAGCAGCCCTCTGTGCTCAAAGCATTCTCTCGTTTTCTGTAAACAACACCTGCTCACTTTGCCCCTGAAACCACCTCTGTACAACAACAAGAAAAATGTCAACGATCCACAAATTAGCCTTAATTTGTACCTTTTGAATACAGTTTTGAAGCCCTTGAAGCCTGAAATGTGTTCCCCCCCTTTGAGAAAAAGTGTTGAAATCCAATTGGGTAACATAGAAGACCCACTGAGACTGATCAGTCATGTTGGCCAAAACACTTCCAGCTAAATTTAGTCTCCAGGTGCTGCTCTATATACAGTATGTATTCCTTTTTTTTTGTCTTCAGCAATGTTTTAATGAAACAATCTTCAAGAAAACAAAATTATGGTTTAAGCTGTTACTCATGACTTCTCTTACCAAATGTCACAGCAAAAAAAAAACATTTTATTCCATATTTAAGTAACAACACAGCAAGACATTTCTGAAATTTATTAAGGCATCTCATTCACATTAAAATAAATTAAGGTCTATTTTTAAATACGCATTTATTAGCTATCTTATCAAAAATTAGATGAGAAGACCAGTTACACTCTCATGTTTGCTTGACACAAAGCTAAAGCTATACGATGACGGTCAGCTTAGCATAGCATTAAGACTGGATACTACAAGTCAAAGTTAATCCAAAGTGTGAGAAAAGTCAGGACTGGACCTGTTTAAGAAATATGCTGACCTCCACTCTTTAAACCAAATTTTCAAGACACAGTTGAGGTAGAAGTCACTAACTATAAGCCTGTTCAGAAGATCAACTAGCAGATAAACCCCTTTTAAAACTACAGTCAAGAATGTAATTGTGAGTGTTTGTTATTAATGGTCAACCAAAAATGTGTCTATGATGTGCTACACTTGGTCATTAGCATAACAATGTATCCTAAGGCAACATGTGGTCTTTATGTGATGGCTTTATCATTATAAATATCAGAGGTTATTTTAGCACTCTGTGAGGTAGTTGAAGAAGTCTCTCTCTGTCTTTGACTCCCCTAGTCTCAATTGAGGACACTTTTCAAATTTAAGTCCAGCCTAATGCACAGTGTAAAAGGTGCTGTGAGATTAAGCATCAGAACACAGTCAAGTTGATTCATCTCACTCGTTCTCCATTTAATGATTCTACCAAGGAAGTTCAGAGCCATCCCAGTTGTATGCCTTGCCAGACTTTTCAATATTTAGTGTGTCTATGATGCTCATCAGACATTTCACAGATTTTTCAGTACTGAAAAGCTTGTCTTCGGGTACGTTTCTGTGATAGGGGCGGGAGAGATCTGTGTTCACTGTTCCTGGATGTAAAGACACGCATACCACCTGGGAAAAAAAAATCAGGAAACAAGGAAGAAGAAAAAAATAGGTTACTGATCATCTCCACTACTGTGTTTCCACTACTTGTTAATGATACTTCCAGAGATAAACAAAAAAAAAAGATAGAAGAATGATAAAATGTACCTTTGGTCGACTGCGGCCCAGCTCTATAGACAGATTCCTGGTAGCCATGTTGAGAGCTGCTTTAGACATTCTGTAGCTGTACCAGCCACCAAGACCTGAGGAGATAGGAAACATTAATGTGCACACATTACCACAGATGTTAAAATGAGGGTACTTATTCTGTATTTAAGGGTTCAAATTGACGCTTTTCATTCATCCATTTCCCCTGGTTTCTACACTATAGGATATCTAAAAATGGTTCCCCCCCCAATAACTGCAACACATTACCATTGTCCCCAATCGATCCGACTTTGGCTGTGATGTTAACGATGATGCCACTGTGCTGCTTAGCTTTTTCTGCAGGCTGCTGTCCGAAACCACCTCCACCCTTCTGGAGTAGGGGGGCAAAATACTTGGCCATGACCAATGGACCCACTGTGTTAGTCGTCAAGGTAGAGATGATGCCCTGATAGGGAAAAGAGGTCAGTCATCAAAGATCAACTTCAATTCATCAAATTAAATCAATTTAGGCGCATAGAGAGAATTTAGATGAGAGGAATGAAGGAATTGATGGGTGTGGTAAGTAACCAAATTATTCTTTCCATGACGCCATGACATATGAAGAAATAAATCCGATATTTAACAATTCAGCATTAATTGTTTATGTTCTGTTGTCCTCTGCGGCGTAGGACTGACAAATTAAAGAAGGCAAACCCAATTTTTTGAATGAATGTGATCGCATATAATGCATTGTCTGCTACCTTTAAGGTAGCCTACTTGTCACAACAGGTCTGTGCATTTTCCGATGGGTAATCATTTAATATGAACTGCCAGAATTGTGTTGCAGGTTTTGCAGGGTAATTCCCCTGACATTGACCTGATGGCCTACAGGTATGTCAGTCGAAGGAGCCATTTCGTAATCACGGTTGTCGGTCTTCAGATGTTAGTTTCAGCAGACTAACGCGACAATACATACATACTATATTAAGGATGCTTTTAAGCAAATCTAGCATCACCAGACATGAGAATATCTTACTTAATCCTTTCAGGATGACAAAGGTGCTCAAATTGACCTTTTATAAAGCATTAGGCTACCTTAGCAGAAACATCTCTGAGGCTGGTCTCTCCTTTCCCGGAGGGGTGAAGCATTGCTGAGGAGTTGACGATCAGATCCAGCCGACCGAAGCCCCCCTTAACCCACTCCGCAGCCCCCTGGACGTCTTCCTCCCGGGTCACGTCCAGCCGCACGACCGTCAGTCTGCCCGGGTTTTGGACTTCCAGGGCCCGAAGCTCCCCGGCTCCGTCCGGGTTTCGGCATGTCGCTATAACGGCAGCTGGGCTTTTGCTTTTCAAGATATGTTTGCAAAATGCAAGCCCCAGTCCTCTGCTGGCCCCTTGAATGAGCGCAACGGGGGCAGCCATGACAGTTAATGACTACACTGGAGGTGAATGGAGAGAGAATTAGTGTTTGCTTTCTTCAGGTTCCCCCCAAAACCTCGTAATTTTGTAGTTTTGAAGAGAGATGAGAAGGAATGCTTTATGACAAGTACATTTTAAAGGCAACGTGAGTGTCTTAATCCATTTGCCTACAACGGTGCTAAAGTGTGTTTAAAAAAACCCCAATTCTAACCTTTGGAAAATATATCTGTATAAAACTTACATGAGAACTTGAAGGCAGCATGTTTCACAACAAGGTAGATACGCCCTCTGTTGGTCACAATGGAAGCACTTACACAAGTCGGCTTATTATCGTTCATTAGAGTGCATGAGAGTGCCTTATACCAAAAAAAAACCAACAAAAAAACGTAAAAAACCTTTCTCTATCGTTTAATTCGATTTTTAAATGTATTAGGTTGGTTAAGAAAATGTATCAGTGATTGTTTTTATTTCACTCCAGCCCAACAGGTGGCGGTAATGTACTGGAAACCGAGTTTTCAAGAATCCTGAAAGGAAGTATTGTAAAAAAAATTGGATTGATAAAAAAAACATTATGCGCTTTAAATGCACCAATAACACGATTAAAATAGTGTAATATGTTTACAAACGAGCAATACAAAATAAAATAAATTGGTCATTACTGACGATCCTTAAACCTGGTCGAGCCCGGAGCGGATCCCGGTTGCTTAGCGACCAGAGGAAGTTTAGCGTCTGCTGGCTAGCTAGGCGAGCTGCGAGCCCATGGATTTTTACCTCATAATACAGAGAAAATGCCACCTAAAAGAAAAGGACCTCTTCAACTCGCCCAAAGAGAAGTTGACGAAATAAAAAAGCAGGTTTGTTGCTGAATGGCTTTTCTTGTTTGCGTCACACAGTTATGTTTTAACTTAGATTTGAATGTCACACACAGAACAGACAGGTTTAACTTTTCTAAATCAGAGGCTCTGTTATCCAATTCTGTGAAAACATCTTCTCAAATGTACTTTTTCCTTCAACAGCCGAGTGTGAATCAGATGTGGTCATCTGTACTGTAGTTTTCTACAACAAAGTCTGAATATTTAGATGTGCTTAGCATCTATTTACCACGTTTATTTCAGTACGCCATGTAAACAAAGGCAAAAGAGGAGAGCATACCAAATTAAATTCCTTTGACTGATGAGTCTAAGACACATTTTGTAGATGACAATGTTAGAAAGGCATTATAACTTGTTGGAAAATTAAGATATTAAAGAAATGATTATCAACTTCAATTGGATTGTTGGAGGGTTAAACACATACAAAGGAAAGACTCATAAGCGGGTCTGTATGTTACCCTGAACACATCTAGAATATATAGTATGTGTTTACCAGAAGTGTAATGTAAAACACAGATTATTTACATTGTATAGTTACAGATATAAATCAAGGTTGAATGTCTTGTTTTCACTGTGAATGAATTCGTTGTTCTTCTAACAGGTTGACAGTCTGACAAAGGCTGTGCACAGTCATGGTGGATCCACTGAAGAGGCATTTCGGAGGTAAGCAGCTGCAAAAGATCCTCAGCAATGCATACTTTTACTTGTTTTTTTCCTTTTCAGACTATTGCCTCATCCAAACTAGCTCTCTATTGTATGGACATTGGCTTTGCTTGCTTTCATTCAATTCCATTTTTCACACTATCGTGATTTACCAGTAGTGAATTTGACTGCCCTTTTAATGTAATGCTTTTGGGGTTTGACGTTCTTGTTAATGTGAATTTCAAAAACAGATGTCAAGAGCTGCAGCTATCTGCGGAGAAAACACAGAGGACCCTGAAGAATCTGACCAAGGTTAGTCAGTAAACTTTTAAATTAAAGATTCTGTATCTTCTCTGAAGATGGGATTGCACAATTATTCAGTTCAATTTGTCGATGACAGATATTACAAGCAACCAGTGCAGTTACATATATTAATTGTTTGTATCCTTAAATGGAGGAGCTGCAATACAATAATCATGTAACACAATTACAAAATCATCGCCAGACTGATAGTTGTTAAGGTTTGCAGCTTTGTGATTTGGTCATTTGGAAACAAATCAATTAAAGCACTTTTGAAAATTTGAAAAGAAATCCACATATCACAGAGTACTGCTTGCTTAGTATATTGTTTTTGTTCTTGTAAAATAGACTTTACTAACCAGCTACATTGACATCATATTTTGTTGCTTTTTTTAAGGCTGACGAGCCGGCACCAGTGGGGAATTATGATCAGAGGAAACAGGAAGAGGAGGGACGACTGCAGAACCTTTTGGAGCGCATAAATGTGCTCTCTCTGGAGCTTTCACCTCCAGGACCCAGTACTACTGCAGGGTCAGTGACCCATTTACTGCAAAGAGAAAAACAAAAGGATGCTAGAGCTCGTTTATGATCATTGAATTCATTTTATACATGCCCTCTTTCTTTAATATATATATGTATATATAATCTCTTTCTTATTGTTGTTGCCTGAATTTTAACATTTTGATCTACAGCGTTGTTTCAAAAGAAGAAAGTGAGGATGATGATGAAGACAGTGATGATGATGAAGACAGTGACGATGAGGATGATGTAGATGATGATGAAGATGAGACGGAAGCTGGGAAACCGCCTGCTCTGTCAGAACCTCGCCTCTACACAGTCCTCAGTGATTTCAAAGGAGAACAGGAAGGAGATCTGTCTGTTCAGGTGAAAAAGTGCTTGTTTTCAAAACAGAGACACTGATGCACAGTTAGACTTCATGCTAACAACATGAAGGTGTCTATAGGAATGTCAGACTTCAGCTAAATTACTCTAGCAGGGTCCTTCCAGCTGCATGTTTCTTGAATTTGTAACCAATGAAGTCTTGGTAGATCAATATTTACCCAGATAAAAATTTACTTTGAAGGTATTTCGAGTCATAAACTTTAAGTTCACATCCAGGTGCTGGATAATCCAAGAGCTGCGTGTACCACATCGCTAAATGTGAGGAAGAATTTGAGATTTGGGAGCTCAGGGTCTTTTTACTTGTTTCATTGATTCTACCAAAAGGTATTTTTACCTCAGTGTCCATTACACATTTTCAAAACTGCTTTTCTAGATGAAAAAGCTGCTATACGTGTAGTAAGATGACTTTAAGAAGGCATTGCTTATAAAGTCTATTGTAAGAAATTCTGTTTCAACTTTCCTTTCAACTTTGTTTTGCAGTTGTAAGAACAAGAGGGTGCTCTTTCAATACATACAGTATGATATGTCCACAGCCTTGTAGGTACATTTAGAGTTTGGTAGGAACACTAATGTAACGCGTATCTGCATGACTTGTTTGTTCTTCGCTTACATTTTCAGAAAGGGGAGGTGTTAAGTGTTATCAGGAGGACAGCAGATGGATGGTGGCTGGCTCAGGACACCAAAGGCAACAGAGGAGTGGTTCCTAAAACCTACCTGAAGGTACAGAACCTGAATCAGAATCTGAATCACAGTCAAGTGTTATACT